>NW_026046047.1:0-66722 GCF_023898315.1 Schistocerca nitens
GCGACAAGAAGAAGAAGCGCAAGAGGAAGGAGAGCTATGCCATCTACATCTACAAGGTGCTGAAGCAGGTGCACCCCGACACGGGCATCTCGTCGAAGGCGATGAGCATCATGAACAGCTTCGTGAACGACATTTTCGAGCGCATTGCGGCCGAGGCGTCTCGCCTGGCGCACTACAACAAGCGCTCGACCATCACGTCCCGCGAGATCCAGACGGCTGTGCGGCTCTTGCTGCCTGGCGAGCTGGCCAAGCACGCCGTGAGCGAGGGCACGAAGGCGGTGACCAAGTACACGAGCTCCAAGTGAGGGGGTTAAGGCTCTAGGGAGCTCCCCTCCGTTGCGAGAGCGGCAAAACGGCCCTTTTCAGGGCCACCAAATTGCCTTTGCGGGAAGAGCGGAATTGTTGTTTGTGTGAGGCGGCGCATAGCTACCCGGTTTGGTTGGTTGCGAAGCAGCTGGTGGTGGTGGTGGTGGTGGTTATGCGTGCTCGCGAGTCGTGGCGTGGTTGGTTGGTTGGTTGGTTGTTTGTCGACACACAGACAGGAGGTGTTGTCTGTGTCGCTGATTCCTTTCCTTTCTTTGTCTCTGTCTGCCCGGTTAGTCACGTGACTGCAATTGAAACCCCTCGCGATTGTTGGATGTCACCGTTAGGGCCGTCTGCGGGTTTGTTTGTTGTCACATCATACATACATGATGGCGAGGGTGAAATGTTGTGTTGCCGTCTACTATTCCCTTTGCTGTACGGCGTGGAGGTGTGTTGGTGACGTTTTAAAAAAAAAAAAAAAAATGGACGTGTCTTTACTAGTCATTAAGAAGACGCAAGAATTGTACGGGCGGGTGGGGTAGGCGACACGCACGGTGGTGTACCCATTTATTTGGCCCTTGATTTTGATAGCCGTTTCTGCAGTTGATTTGAATGATTGATTGTTGTGCGCACGCACGCCGGTGTCGTCATTCAAGGTGCACGTGTGTTCGGTTCAGTGACGGTAGACGACGACGGCCGTTGTTTGTTGTTATGGGCGTACACGCGGTTGTCTGTGTCCCCCGGTGAAATGGCCGGTTTGTCGGTGATGTGATCCGATCCGGCGGCCCTGAGTAGCTGTCTATGGGCATCATGGCAACGTGTCGGTCTGAACACCCGTCTCACTGTGGCACCGTCGGCGCTGCGAACGGTGACGAAAGGCTGACTGTGATCGGTCGGATGTCATGTCTTGTCTGGGCAGAACGTGTGGAATGAGCAAAAAAAAAAAAAAAAACTGTGGGGACGGAAACAATGGTGGAGGAGGGGAACGAAAATAATAAAACGAAACGAAACGAAGAAAAAGAAGAAGGAGAAGCAATCACCGGAAAACGAGACAGGGGAAAAACGGAGAGGCGCTGTCTAGAGCAACGGAACGTTCCCGTGCATTGCAGCCGCACTGACATGCGTTTACGGCGCGGCTGCAAGTGTCGGCCGTGGTGACGGCTGAATTGCATTGCCTTCCCGGATGCAACGTTCGCCCGATATGGCTCGGAGGAAGAATCTATGAGAGAGTGCCTTGCCCTTGCCGTTTCGTGTGCGGTGTAGCGAATGATGTGTGTGTGTGTGTAGTGGGGAATGGATGGTCGATAGCTGCCGTCACGGTCGAGATAACGCAGTCAAAGGTGTCGCGAAAAAGTGTGTTAGCCGTGGTTGGTTTGTGTGTTTGTTTTGTTTTTAAAGAGAAGGGACGAGAGAAAGAAGGTAGGTGGAGAGTGCGTTGCGTGTTGCGAACTGCGTCCGTGAATACGGCAGTATTTGGTGGTGGGCGTGCCCTTGCAGGTGGCCCGGAAGGCGTGTTCGTTTCGCGGTAGTGTGGACGGGTGAGGGGCACGCGTAACGCTGCGCTGCTGGCATATTCGGGAGATGGGAGGGGGCGAAAGGAGAAAGGAGACGCGGAGGGCGCGTGTGGGTGGTTCGCGCTGCGCTCGGCGGTTGTGTTTGTTTGTGCAACAAATGTGTTGCCGGGAGGGGGACCGTTGTTGTGGTGGTTGCGGTTGTAGCCTCCGACGCGGCTGGCAGTGAACAACGTGAGACGACGGATGCGTGGCTGGGGCGGCGCATGTCGCCGGTGCCATGCCTTTAGAGCCGCGTGGTCGGGGTGTGCGCACCGCGTGTCGTGTTGCGAGACATCACATGTGCTGCTGCGCACCGGTGGCGTGGCGTGGCGTGGCGTGGGGGCGAGGAGAGCGAGCCGCGCCAGTACCGCGCGGTGTGCTTGTGCGCCGGAGAATGGCACACTGCGCCTGCCCGTTGAGGAGGCTGATGGCCGTGGTGTGGTGGAAATGGAGCGCGTCGGACGTGTACCAATGAGAAAGAGAAACAAAGCAAGCAAGCAAGCAACCACGAACGAAAGGTGGAGGGCGGCATTGTGTCACATGTGGCGGTGGGGAAAAACGAAAAAAAAAAACAAAAAACAAAAAACAAAACAAACAACAAACAACAAACAAAGACGTTAAGAAAGAGGAGAAACAACAAAGACAATGAGTCGTGCGTTCGCGAGGGGGGTGGGTGTGCGTGCGTAACGCCGGTACGCGCAGTGCGGAGCCCAACGGCTGTGTCGTCGGCCGAATGGGTGCGGGAATAGAGGCCGCGTCGGCACGGAGAAGGAAGGACGCACGCGCGCTGCGGCGTTGGCGCGGTTTGCGGCTGGCGCCTTTGGTGGCAACGGCCAGGACAAGCAGCGGTGTATGGTGTTGTGCGGGGCGGACAGGGGCGGCGGTGGTGGACGGGGAGGAGGCGGTGGCGTGTGTGGTACGGCGAAAACGGGACGGACGGCCGGCGGATGTTGAGAGGCGCCGCCCGCGCACGCACGCAGACACACAGAAGGGAAGAGCGAGAAAGGAACAAATGGAGGGGGCGAATGTGGAGGTGCGGGGAGGGGGAGGCGGTGGTGTTTGTGGGCATGTGGTGGGAGAGAAGGGCGGGGGCGGAAGGACAGAGGCGCGAGGCGACAGCCTGTGCTTGTTGCTTGCTTTGCGTCTTTTTGTTTTTGTTTTTTTATTTTGTTTTTATCCTTTGGTCGCCTTGGAGCCTGTCGGTCCCGTCCGTGTGTGGCCACGCTGTGGGTGCGTGTATGTTTGTACGTTTCGTTTTTTGTCTTCTTCTGCAGCAGAGGCGGCCAGCAAATGCGTGCGGTTGGATGGATGGGCGGCCACGGCACGGCACGGCACGGCACCGCACCTGTGCCCAAGGAGGAGACGCTGGCGGCGGGCCACCCTCGGATGCGGCCGGCCGGGGCTGTGTGCGCCGCTGCAACAACAACGAGTAAACAAGACGAAGACGAAGCGGATGGCTGGTGAGTGCATTTCGGCGGTAGACAAGGCAGTGTGTGATGTGGCGTTGTGACGGGGGGGGGGGGGGGGGTGGTTTGCTCACGCGGCCTCGTTGTGTTGATGCGCAGGAAGACGAGATGCGGGCAGACGCGTACAGAGAGACGAGCCCGGTCTGCAGCAGGATGTGTGGCGCGCCGAGTGCAGAGCAGCGCGCGCCGGCTGGGCTGGGTTCGGCTGGGCCCGCCCGGCGGCGGGCCGCGCTGTTGTCGCGGACGTGAGCGCCCCCTGGCGGGTGGTCGGAGGCGGCGCGGTGGACGTGTGGCTGGTTGGCAGTGCACATTGCGAGTGGCTGGCTGGCTGGCTGGCTGGCTGGCTGGCTGGCGGGCGGTCGGCGGCGGCGGCGAGAAGAGAGAGGAGGTATGTGTTGCGGGCGCCTTTGCTGCGCTGCGTCGTTGCGTGCCTGGGCGTGCGCCTGTCGACTGTGTGTGACTGTGTTGGGCGTTGTGCCACGTACGTGTGCTCGGCCGAAGGCAGGCGTCGGAAAGAAGAGGGCGAAGGGCAGGAAAGTGGGTCGGTGTGCGTGCGTAGCCCGTGATGTGATGATGTCACGTCACGTCATGTGTTTGCGAAGCGGCTGCCGAGAGGTGTGTGGTAGCGAGCGGGAATGTGCGTTTGGTGGTTGCGGCGTGAGGTGAGGGTGGGAGAATATTGGGCGGGCGGGCGGGCGGGCGGGCGGGCCGTTGTTGGTGGTTCCTCCTGTGGTTGTTTGTGCAGCTTTGATGGCAACGTGGAAGGACGCCGGTTTCGTGCCTTGCGTGTGGTTGTCGACGGTGACTGGTTGGGGTGTGCGCCGATGCACGTGCCATGTCGTTAGTATGTTTGGGTCGTGAGTGTTGTTTTTGGCTGTGTTGTTGTGTACGGGAAGGGGGGGGGGGGGAGAGGAGGAGGCGGGTGGATAGTGCGTGCAGTAGTGTCGTTGCGACGGGCGCGTCGGGTGGAGCTGTGCGTAGTGGCGGAAAGGTGTAGGTTGCGGGAAGGGAGCCCGTCGTGTGTCGTGTCGGTGTCGTTGACGGGGTCGCGTGCGTGCGTTGTGAAATCGAGTGTGGCGGGAAAGGAGCAGTGTGCCGCTGGCGTCGTGGCCGTTAGCAGAGGCTGTGCTTGTCCGTTTGTTACCTGTTGGACGCTTGGTGCGAGTTGTTTGCTGCTGTTGTTGTTGTTATCGTTGTCGTTTGTCGCCCCCGTCTCGCGGGTTGTTTTTGTTTTGTCGGCTGTGCTGTGTCGGCGAGCTGTTTTGCGGTGCGTGAATGTGTTGGTGCAAAAGTGGCGGCGTTATGGCTGCGCCCGCGACGAGCCGCGGGCGCGCCATTGATGATGTTCAAACACAGAGCGGCTGTGTGCAATGGGAGGCCTGCGTACGGGTAGCGGTGTTGTCGTACGTGCATCCGGCCCGGTGCGGAAAGCGCCGTTGCCGTTTGCCCCTTAGTTGCCAGCCATGTCGCGTGAGCGGCGGGTTGCCTCTGGTCGACGTGGTGCTCGGGTTTGTGGTTTTTGGTGCCCTTTGGCCGGTGGGTGGTGTTTAAATTTTGTTTTTGTGTGTGTGTGTGTGTGTGTGTGTGTGTGTGTGTGTGTGTTTTATATCTGCCTCCTGCTCGGTCTTGCGGCGGTTTGGTCGACGTCGTCTGTAGTTTTTGCGGCTTGCCGACGACCGACCGACACACCTTTGAAACCTACGTGTGGCGCCCGAAGGTGAACGTAACCTGACCGCGGACCTCTCGGCGCCTTAACCTAACCTAACCTCTAACCTAAGATGTCCGGCCGTAAAGGTAGGTGCGGCCACCTGACGCCTCACGTCCGAACGCTTAACCTAACTTTGACGCTTAACCTAACTGTAACCCTTAACCTAACCCACGTCCACCTAACCTAACCTCACCTTAGGGTGGTGTACACCGCGAATGCCTTAGGGCATGTTATGTTATATAGTCTTAGGTGGAGTCCACTATACGCAACAAGCGGCTACACGGGTAGCAGGGGTTGTGTGGCGTGGGCTGGGCGGTTCTGTTTAGGTTGGATGGCCCTTGGGCAAGTACGGAAAGGGCAACGGGCGCGGGGCAAGGTCAGGACATGCGGGGACCAAGCGGCAATCGGTATTGTAATTGTCAACTGTCGAAGCTCTGCGTTGGTAAAGTACCGGAACGTCAAGCGCTGATAGAAAGCGCCGAAGCTGCAATCGTTATAGGTACAGACGGTGCTTTAGAAAGGATAGCGTGCATGCAACCGGTGGTGGAGTGGTTCGTCGCTGTTAGTAGTAGTTTATCCTGTGTAGTGAAGTAGAAGTGGTGGACGGTTCCTGTGAACTATTGTGGGTGGAGGGTACACTCAACAGCCGAGCTAGGTTGATAATTGGCTCCTTTTACCGACCTCGCGACTCAGCAGCATTAGTGGCCGAACAAGTGAGAGAAAATGTGGACATACATTTTCCTTTCCGCAGCGTGTTACAGTCTTAGGTGGAGATTTCAATGTGCCAGATGTTCAGGACGGGTGGTAGGGACAGAGCATCGAGTGACAGTATACTGAGTGCACCATCCGAACGAAAAATGCCGCGAGCAATTAAACAGAGAGAGAACCGACTCGTGGAGATAACATCGTGGACCTACCGATGACAAACAGACCCCGAACTTGTCGACTCTGTATGTGCAGAACAGGGACCCAGTGAACAAGAGGCCGTTGCAGCATCGCTGAATATGGACGTTAGTAGGAATATACAAACAAAAAAACAAAAAAAAAAACAAAAAAAAAAAAAAAAAGGGAGGAAGGTTTATCTGTTTAGCAAGAGTAATAGAAGGCAGATTTGAGACTACCAGGCAGATGCAAACGCAAATGTCTGCTCCGACACTGACAATGTTGAGTGTTTATGGAGAAAGTGCAAGGCAATCGTAAAATGCGTCTTAGACAGGTACGTGCCGAGTAAAACTGCGAGGGATGGGAAAAACCCACCGCGGTACAACAACCAAAGTTTAGGAAACTATAGCGAAAGCAAAGAGAGCTTCACTCAAAGTTGAAACGCAGCCAAAACCTCTCAGACAAACAGACGCTAAACGATGTCCAAAGTTAGCGTAAGGAGGGCTATGCGTGAAGCGTCCGGTGAATGCGAAAGTACAATTCCATGTACCGACGTGACAGGAAATCAAATCAAATCCTAGGACGTTGTGGTCGTACGTTGAATCAGTAGTAAGCGGCTCGAAACAGAGGATGACACGCGTAAAGCTGTGAAATACTAAACACCTGTTTCCAAAAGCTGTGTCACGGAGGACGACCGCACTGCAGTTCCTTCTCGCACAAACGAAAAAATGGCTGACATCGAAATAAGTGTCCAAGGAGGAATAGAAAAGCAACTGGAATCACTCAACAGAGGAACGTCCACTGGACCCGACGGGATACCAATTCGATTCTACACAGAGTACGCGACAGAACCTCCTAACAGCCGTGTACCGCAAGTCTCTAGAGGAACGGAGGGTTCCAAATGATTGGAAAAGAGCACAGGTAGTCCCGGGCTTGAAGAAGGGTCGTCGAGCAGATGCGCAAAACTATAGGCCCTATATCTGTGACGTCGATCGGTTGTAGAATTTGAGAACATGTTTTATGCTCGAGTAGTAGCATGTCGTTTTTTGGAAACCCAGTGTCTACTATGTAGGAATCAACATGGATTCCGGAAACAGCGATCGTGTGAGACCCAACGCGCTTTATTTGTTCATGGGACCCAGAAAATATTAGATACAGGCTCCCAGGTAGATGCCATTTTGGTTGACATCCGGAAGGAGGGCGTTCGATACAGTTCCGCACTGTCGCCTGATAAACAAAGTAAGTGTCTGCAGAATGTCGGACCAAGTGTGTGGCTGGACTGAAGAGATTGTAGCAAACAGAACACAGCATGTTGTGTTATCAATGGAGAGACGTCTACAGACGTTAAAGTAACCTCTGGCGTGCCACAGGGGAGTGTTATGGGACCCATTGCTCTTCACACACAATGTATATAAATGACCTAGTAGATAGTGTCGGACGTTGCATGCGTCTTTTCGCGGATGATGCTGTAGTATACAGAGAAGTTGCAGCGAAAAATGCAGGACGATCTGCAGCGGATAGGCACGTGGTGCAGGGAGTGGCAACTGTCCCTTAACATGTATTGCGAATAATATAGAAAGAAGGACCCTTTATTGTATGATTGAGTATATGATAGCGGGACAAACACTGGTAGCAGTTACGTCTGTAAAATATCTGGGAGTATGCGTGCGGAGTGATTGGGAGTGGGATGATCATCATATTAAAAAAAAAAAACAAAAAAAAAAAACAAACAAAAGTAATTGTTGGTAAGGCGGGTACCAGGTTGCGATTTATTGGGAGAATGCGTAGCAAATGTCGTCCATCAACAAAGGAGGAGGTGGCTTACAAAACACCCGTTCGTTCGACCTATACGTGCGTGTTGCCCATCAGTGTGGGATCCGTACCAGGTCGCGTTGACGGAGGCGACGGAGACGATCCAACGTTTCGTCGCAGGGTCATTTGGTAACCGTGATAGCGTTACGGAGATGTTTAACAAACCCACGCGGCAGACTCTGCAATAGAGGCGCTCTGCATCGCGGTGTAGCTTGCTCGCCAGGTTTCGAGATATTGCGTTTCTGGATGGGGTATCGAATATATTGCGTATACCTCCCGAGGAGATCACGAATGGATGTGGTTAGAGAGATTCGAGCGCGCACGGAGGCGTTTTTTTTTTTTTTTTGCAGACTGTCGGTTCGTCCCGCGAACCATACGCGACTGGAACAGCAAAGGGAGGTAAATGACATTGGCACGTGAAGTGCCCTCCGCCACACACCGTTGGGTGGCTTGCGGAGTCTAAATGTTAGAGGTCGGCTGTCGGTGTGTGCTTTTGATGAAGGCAGATTCGGTGCGTCTGTAGTTGCGGATGGCGGTTAGCCACCCTCGCTGAAAGCGGCGAGGGGCGGCGGCGCCTCGGTTGGCCGGTGCCCATGTTGCGCAGGCGGCGCTCGTTTTTGTTTTGCGGCGGGCAATGTTGTGAGAAACGGGCGCGAATGTTGGCGGGCGAGGTGGCCCGACGGCCGCGGGCCGATCGGGAAACGGTGGGAGGGCGATGGGGCGGCGGAGGTGCGTTTGCACGGCCGTCATCGCCGCACGCCTCCGCTTGTGTGGCTGTGGCGGCGGCCGCGCTGGCCGGGCTGGCGCGGCGACGGTGCGCCAGTTTTGCCGAAGGTTTGGCCATTGTGGCGGGTCGTCGGCTGGGGCTGTGGGGGCGGCATTTGGGCGGGGGCGGCGATTCTCGGCGGGCCGAGCCAGGCTGTGGCGCGCGGTAGCTGCAGTTTGGCCGTGGTTTGCGGCGCTGCCGTGGCGACTGGTTGGCGACTGTGGTGTGGCCGTGTGTAGCCCCATCCTCGGTGGTTTGAATGGCGCGGGTGGTTGCGGCGCAGGTTTGGGGCTGGTCCGCACAGGCTGTCGGACGTTGGGCGGTAGCAAGCGCGGGAGGCGCGGCGCGGCGGCGCGCAGAGTGGCGGCCGCTCTCTCGGCCGTCCGCGCCCGCCCGCGACACTGGCTGGGCCTGGCGGCGCGGCGGCTATTCTCTGCCGTGCTCGCCGCTCTCTCGCTGTTCTGTTGTTGTGTGTACGCGCGTCGTCCGTCGAAATAATGGCAGATCAGGCGGCTACGAACGAGACTGCTGCGGCACCCGCCGCCACCGGCACGACGAAGAAGGCCAAGTCTGCGGCGTCTGCGAAGAAGCCGCGCGCCAAGCCTGCGCACCCGCGCACCTCTGAGATGGTGACGGCCGCCATCAAGAGTCTGAAGGAGCGCGGCGGCTCGTCGCTGCAGGCGATCAAGAAGTACATTGCCGCGCACTACAAGCTGGACGCGGAGAAGCTGGCGCCCTTTATCAAGAAGTACCTCAAGTCGGCCGTCGTGGCTGGCGAGCTGGTGCAGACGAAGGGGAAGGGCGCGTCCGGCTCTTTCAAGCTTGCCGGCGCCGGCGGCGGGGCGGCCGAGGGCGGCAAGGCCCGTGCCGGCGGTGCGAAGAAGAAGCGCGCCGCTCCGGCCAGCAAGGAGAAGAAGGGCGGCCGCGCGGCCGGCGCAAAGAAGGCTGGTGGCGTGAAGGCGGCGACCGGTCGGAAGGCGGGCGCCGCCAAGAAGGCGTCTGCGGCGTCGGCGGCTCCCGCGGGTGCGAAGAAGGCGGCTGCGGCCAAGCCGGCCAAGGCCAAGTCGCCGTCGAAGGCGAAGAAGGCCGCCAAGGTTCCGACGAAGAAGCCGAAGGCGCCGCGCCCGAAGAAGGCGACGACGCCGTCTAAGGCGAAGGCGTCGCCCAAGAAGAAGAAGTAAAGTAGTAACGTTAAAGAAAGGCAAGGGAGAGGGGTTGGCGCTTGACGCCGTCGTCCCCCACCGCCCTCCCCCGCGTCGTCTTAGTGGCGCGCGATGGCACGGCTGCGGCTGTCGCGCGGCCCAAAACGGCCCTTCTCAGGGCCATCAAAGGACGTCGGGAAGGCGTTGATTGTCGTGCATGCGCCGGTGTGGTTGGTTGGTTGGTTGTGTGTGACCCTTGTGGGTACTGTTTGCGTGCCGTGGTGGTTGGATTGTGGTGCCGGTGGCGGTAGGCGGCGGCGCGCGGTAGCGGAGCGGTTGTGGCCGTTTGTTGGTCTTTTTATTTTATTTTATTTGTTTTTGTTGTTGTTGTAGTTGTTTTTTTTTTTTTTTGCGGCGGCCGACGTTTGGTTGCTCATGTATGTTTCTGGAGACTCTTGTTTGTTTGTGTGTTTGCTTGCTTTGCGGATGTCGTGTCTTTTGTGTGTGTGTTGTGTCTCTCTCTGTCTCAAAGCGGCGGGGGGACGTGAGACGTGGAAGTGGCCGGCGGGAATTGGGAAGGCGCGGTGGCGTTGACGTTGTAGTGTAGCGTAGCGTGCGCGCGCCTCGGAGACGGCGGCGGCCAGCCACCCGTGGTGTGTGGTGACGTCGTCCGGCTGTTGTGTGTGTGTGTGTATTGTGAGGGATGGGAGTGACGTCGATTGTTGGCGAGAGCGGCTGTGGACGGGAGGGGAATTGGTTGTTGTTGTTTTGCGGGGCGGCAAGACCGACAAAAGTTTTGCTCGCGACGGAGAGATGTTAGTGGCCCTGAAAAGGGCCGTTTTTGTTGGGCGGGCGCGCGTGCGCGTGCGCGGCGCGGTTTCTAGGCGCGCTCGCCGCGGATGCGGCGCGCGAGCTGGATGTCCTTGGGCATGATGGTGACGCGCTTGGCGTGGATTGCGCACAGGTTGGTGTCTTCGAAGAGGCCGACGAGGTAGGCCTCGCTGGCCTCCTGCAGGGCCATGACTGCGGAGCTCTGGAAGCGCAGGTCGGTCTTGAAGTCCTGGGCGATCTCGCGCACTAGGCGCTGGAACGGCAGCTTGCGGATGAGCAGCTCTGTGCTCTTCTGGTAGCGCCTGATTTCCCGCAGGGCGACGGTGCCCGGCCTGTAGCGGTGGGGCTTCTTGACGCCGCCGGTGGCGGGCGCGCTCTTCCTCGCCGCCTTGGTGGCGAGCTGTTTGCGCGGCGCCTTTCCGCCGGTGGACTTGCGGGCCGTTTGCTTTGTGCGGGCCATAGCGGTTAGCGGCGTGGAGGTGCGTGCGGTACACGAAGCGTCCGGTGCTGCCTTGACAACGGGCCCGCGCGGCCCCGCGCCGCGCTTATATGCCCTCGGTGCGCGTGGTGGGGGGAGGGCGGGCCAGAGTCTATATAGGGGGGCGGCGGCAGAGAGCTCGCACCGTTGTCCCCCGCCGTTGTCACTCGCTCGGCGGACGCTGGAGACTGCGGACGGAGCGCACGGGCACGCTGTACACGTGGCAGCAGAAGAAGCCGGCGCGCACGCACCTCCACACGCAGGCGAACATGGCTGGACGCAGAAAGGGCAGCAAGATTGTGGCCGCGATCGAACTCCTGGTCGATGCGATCGGGAAGGACCGCGGTCGCAGTCGCCGCCACAAGAAGAAGCAGCGCACGGAGCAGCAATGCTTCAAGTGCCAAAAGATGGGGCACATCGCCAAAGTGTGCAGGGGCACTCCAGCGTGTTTGAAGTGTGCCGAGGCACACGACACACGCGACTGCACCAAGCCTCGCGACGCGGCTGCCAAGTGCGTGAATTGCGGCGGTGCCCACGCCGCAAACACGCGCAGCTGCGCCTACGTGCGGGGCTACAGAAACAAGATGGCCGCCCCACGCCCAGCAGTGGTACCTGGCGTCGAGACGGACGTCCCGCCCCCCCGTTCCCGCGGGGGTGGTGGACCGAGCCGTCACGAAGCCTCCACGGACGACGCACTGGCCGTCTTCCACACCGCCCTTGCGGCCGAGAGGGCCGCCACGAGGGAGGAACTCGTGGCTGTTCACCGCCAGCTGCAACAGCTGCGTGAAGAGCTGCGGGTCCTAAAGAAGTCGTCCACCCTCACAGCCAGCTCCACTGCGAGTCGGCCAGCGGGGGTCGACGCCTCCACCCAGACGGAGCCACCTGCGCCGCCAGTTGACGAGACGGGCGTCGTAGAGGCACCCATGGAAGTGGAGCAGCCTGCTCTCCCTCCTGACGTGGAGGTCGAGCCGCGGGCACACGACGAGGAGGCGCACACCGAGACACCCCCACTTGCTGCAGAGGAGGCTGAATGCCTTCCGCTCCCCACGGAGCACAGCGTTCAGCCAGTGCTGCAGAAGGTCGCCGCGTCTCTTCGTGACGGGACATACCCGCACCTGGATAACCCCTATCCATTCACTCCACCAGAAAGGACGAAGCCGGCCCTTCCTCACCAGCCCTACGGACCAGTCAGGAGCAACAAGGCCCTCAGACGACTGGTATCGAGGAAGGACCTGAACACCATCAACCAGCACCCTGTCTTCACGCCCATGGACTGGCCCATCCGCCTTGTCGTAAGGCCCAAGGAGAGGAGAGTAACACAGGATTTACCTGACGGCATTGCCTGCATTCGTCAGAGGAGAGAGGTTGGTTTGAACTTCTTTATTTGTGGTATGGCATCGGGGTATGCGGGATCATAAAAAGGAAATCACAGAAACGGAGCTGCAAGCAGCGTCCGCGTGGTGCACCCCCGGGTATTCATCGGGCGAGGAGTGCAACAGGCCGCTGATAGCGGTCACGAACATCTTGCGGAGCGCCAACGTCTCGAATGAGAGGATTGGCAGAGGCATGCGACCGTCGGTAAAAACGGCCGGCAATCTGCTGGATGCGGCGCATCACGTCCAATTCTTCAGCTGCGTCGTGGAGGTAGCGATGCGGGAACTGCGGGTGGACATGGAAGACCCGCCGGAGAATCTTATTCTGTTGCGCCTGAAGACGCTGGATATGCGTGGGGGCTGCATTGCCCCAAGCCTCACACGCATAGTCAACAATCGGCCGAATAAATAATCGGAAGATGAGGAGGCCATTCCGGATGGAGAGGTCAGACCCTTCATTAAGGAATGGGTACAGCGCACCCATCCGCTGGTGAACTTTGGCACGGACGGCGTCGATGTGCTGCTTCCAGAGTAGGCGATCGTCCATGATGACGCCCAAGTACCGGACAGTCTTCTGCCAGGGCAGGGCGGTCCCATATAGTCGAAGCGGCGGGGCCGGCATCGTCGTCTTCCTCGTAAAGACGATGGCCTGTGTCTTCAGGGGGTTGAACCGGATGCGCCAGCGAGCTGCCCAGATCTCCAGGTCGTCGCACGCCTGCTGCAACCGGGAATGCATGGCGGCATGCCACCGGCTCCTGGTGTAGAGCATCGTATCGTCGGCGTAGACGGCTTTCTCCACACGTGGCGACGTCGGAAGGTCCGAAGTAAATATAGTATACAGGACGGGGCCCAGGACAGAGCCTTGCGGCACCCCGGCGACGATAGGCCTGGCAGTGGAGAGGGCCGCATCAACGCGGACAGCGAAAGTGCGGTGCTGCAGGTACGACGCAATGAGGCGCACGTACGCCCGGGGAAAGCCAAGGTGGTCCATCTTCCAGAGAAGTCCAGCATGCCAAACACTATCAAAGGCCTTGGTGACATCAAGAAGAACCGCTCCACAGTACTCCCGGTTATTGAAGGCGCGGGTGATGTACTCCACAACACGTACAACCTGCTGGGTCGTGGAGTGGCCGCTGCGGAAGCCAAACTGTTCTGGGGGGAGGATTTCCCGAAGATCCAGGATGGCCCGGAGTCGCTGAAGAAGAAGCCGCTCGAAGAGTTTGCTAATGTGTGGAAGCAAACTGATAGGCCGGTAGGATTTTGGGTCTTTCCGATCCTTGCCCGGCTTTGGAACAGCAATAACGATGGAGTGCTTCCACGCTGCAGGGTAGATGCGAGTCCGCAGAACCCAGTTGAAGATGGCAGTGAGACGAATCACCGCCAGGAGCGGTAGGTTCTTGAGGACCCGGCCAGTAATGTCGTCAACACCTGGAGCCTTGGAAGTCGGGAGAGCCTTGATGCCCGCACGGACTTCGGCCACGGAAATAGGCGGTATGTCGTCGCGGTCCTCCTCCCCGTCCTCGTGGAGGATGGTCTGCACTGCTGCGTCAATCTGGTCGACGTGAAGCTGGTCCACACCATCTTGAAGGGGGGTAAAATTCTCCTGAAAGGTGTCTGCAAGGAGAGTCGCCTTATCCACGTGTAGATAGGCCGTCCCAGTCGGTGTTGCAAGAGGGGGTATCCGCGTCCTGCGTTTCGTGAAAAAGCGGACCGCATTCCAGTGCATGGGGTCGGGGGTGAACGCCTGCAATTTCGCAGCCCAGCGTTGATTCTTATGCCGGACAATCGCCGCCTTGATGTCACGTCGCAGGCTGTTGATTTGGCGCTTCAGCTGTGGGTCCCGTGTCACACGCCAATCTTTGCAGAGTCGGTTTCGAGTGCGGATGTCCTGGAGGATTTCCGCCGGGAGAGCGGAAGAGGCGAACGTGCTGGAGCGCGGACGGGGCGTCGCCCCCTCCAGAGCTGCATGAAGAGTATCAGCAAACTGATCTGCAGAGGCCTCGTGAACGCCGACGTCATCCACCTGTCGCTGCAGGGCTGCAGTAACTCGTCGCTGGAAACAGGGCCAATCCGTGCGGTTGATATTGAGGCGGCCTGGACTCTGCGCCGGGGCGACGTCCAGTTGAAACAGAACGGGCAGATGGTCGGAGTTCAGTTCATGGAGGACTTCAGCAGTCAGGAACTGATTAAGTCCCCGAGTAATAGCGACGTCAAGAACGTCGGGCCTCCCTCTGCTAGGATAACACGTCGGCTCCTCGGGACCACAGACATACGCATTCACCTCTTCAGTGGCCTGGAGAAGAAGCCGCCCATTAAGATTGGTGACCAACGAATTCCAGGCCGCATGTTTGCAATTGAGGTCACCAGCGATGAAATATTTGCCAGGAGTCCGTAGAAGGAGACGAGCATCATCGATGAGGAGCTGGCGGCGAGGGCTCCTGTAAACAGCCATAAAGGTGACGGGGCCAGTGGCTGTGTCAACCTGGACAGCAGTGACCTCAATACTCCCGATGGCAGGCGGTTGAACTTCCCAATGCTTGATGGAGGAGCGGATGAATATAGCCGTACCACCCCCCTGAGTCGGCCTGTCGTTCCGGAAGCATCGGTAATTTGCGATGTTGGAGCGGATGCCTGGTTTGAGAAAAGTCTCATTTACCAGGCATATATCCACGTCGTGTTCAAACAAAAACTGCCGGAGCTCCTCCAGGTCATAGGTGAGGTTGGCGGCATTGTAAGCCACTATGCGGAAATCTTCCAAGCGGCGGCGTCTAGGCATGCTGGGCTGCTGAAGTGACTGCAGTGGGAGCCCGGAGGCTGCTTGAGATCGTCGCCTCGACTGTGGCGGCGATGGTTGCAGGCAGGTTGACGATGGCGGTTGTCAACTCGGACACCATCGTGGTCAAGTGCTGCAGCAGCTGGAAAACGTCGTGAAGCCCAACAGTAGACACTGACGCGGGTGAAGAAGAAGCTGGCTGGCGGTCCCGGCGCGGGGGAGGCGGCTGGACGCTTGGCACCTCGGTAGCCACGGTCGCCCGTGGGGGGGAGACGCCCTTCAGTGCATCTGCCATTGTGACACCGGGCTGGATCCTCGCCGACCGGCGTTCCAGTAGGGAGGGCCACGTACGCTTGTCATTTTCCGGCCGTGTGGGCGGTGGTTGGCGCCTCCGGCGGGTATCAGCACGTCGGGAGGGCGGGACAGGTGGGAGACCCCGCTGCCGACGACTAGCCTCCTTATGCTTCGCGCAGGAACGAAAATTGGCAGTGTGGCTGCCTCCACACAGGCCACAGACGGGCGGCTCATCCTTGCTTCGCGGACACATGCGGCTGTCGTGGTCAGCACCACACTTGACGCACATGGGCGGCATGGTGCAGTGACGGGCCACGTGGTTGAACCCTTGGCACCGGAAACATTGGACCGGGCCACGGGATTTCCGCAGACGTTCCACGGTGATGGAGAGATCGTAAAGCCGGGTTAGTTGGAATATTTCCCGATGCCGAGGAGTGTCCTGCAGGACGACGACGCGATGGCCAGTAAGCTGATTGGTCCCGGGCATACGATGATAATCCACCACCGTCGCCACGAAGCCAAGGTCCTCCAGTTCTTCCTTGAGGTCTTCATGCGTGAGAGACTTCGGGACGTGCTTCAAGAGCGCCTTCAGCGTCGGTGGACGGACCGCCGGATAGGTATACATGGGGATACCCTCTCGCCCAACCATATCCATCACAGCCACATAATCCTCAGTACAGGAGAGGCTGAGTTTGAGGGTATCACCCCCAGTCTGCTTGCAAGTGAACGACTGCTTACAGTGTTCCTTTAACCACGTATGCAGTTGCTTGTACGAGTTCTTAAACTGCAAGACAATCGGCGGCACCTTCCGCTGCAGTTGAGGCTGGGACGGTTGCTGCTGCGCCCCCTGCTGTTGCTGTTGCTGCTGTGGCGGTGAAACGTCGTCCGCGCCATCCTGTATGACGTCATAGCGGTTAGACGTTGGCACCGCATCCGTGTCAGGCCGCTGTTGCGGCTGCTTGGAGACCTTCTTCTTAGGTGGCTTCCGGAAACCGTCATCTCCCCCGGTGGCGGCGTCGCCGGTGCGCTTCCGACTATTCTGCTGCTGGCCGTCGTCATCTTCTCCCGACGAGTCACGAGTGCAGTCCATACCGAGATCCAAGGTCCTTGCAGAGGTCGTCAACAGATCGTTCCCACGTTGCCGTAGCCTGGTCATCATAGGTGGGGGGCCGGATGAGGCCGCCGACGAAGTTTCCTCCGCCGAACGGCGATCCGCCACACCCTCAGCCGAAGTAGCGTCCGTAAACATCACGAGCTCGCGAGCGACACGTCTGCTCTCGACGGAATACTAACTCCGAATGCCCATGGACTGGGAACACATCTTTGTGGTCTCAGCCCGGGGCGCGGCGGGCGGGGAAGCTCGTCCGGAAGCAGAACAACACCCAGCTTACCTGGAACTCCAGGAGCTCGGGAAGCTTGGAGAGAACCTCACCAAGGAGGAAATGATCCAATACTGTCTACGTCATCGAGACTACCTGGACAAGCTAAGATTCCGACAACCAATGGATGCTACGCATCCGACAGGCCAGCCCGAATTAAGCCAGTACCCTCCCGTACCAGCAAGTCAGTATCAGCAGGAATAGCACCTAGATGCTCACCCTGCATCTTCACGAGCATAGGATTGCTCGCTAGTAAAAGTGCAGTGCAGTGCAGAGCTCGCACCGTAGCCGACTCGCTAGCGCCGGGTGAGGAGCTGGCGCTTGTGTTTTTTCGCTTGCTTGCTTTGAGGAGGAGGAAGGAAGAAGAATGACAGGCCGCGGCAAGGGAGGAAAGGGGCTGGGCAAGGGTGGCGCCAAGCGGCACCGCAAGGTGTTGCGCGACAACATCCAGGGCATCACGAAGCCCGCCATCCGCCGCCTGGCTCGCAGGGGCGGCGTGAAGCGCATCTCTGGTCTGATCTACGAGGAGACCCGCGGAGTGCTGAAGGTGTTCCTGGAGAACGTGATCCGCGACGCGGTGACGTACACTGAGCACGCCAAGCGCAAGACTGTGACGGCCATGGACGTGGTGTACGCCCTGAAGAGGCAGGGGCGCACCCTGTACGGTTTCGGCGGTTAGGCAGGCAGGCAGCCAGCCAGCCGGTGTGCTGTGCTGCGTTGTGGCCTTCCCGCGGCCGTGCCGTGCCCGTGCTTGGTGGGAGAGACGAAAACGGCCCTTTTCAGGGCCACCACACTGTTCGGAGATTGAAAAGTGCGAAAGAGTCTGTGTTGCCTGTGCGTGTTGTTGTTGTTGTTGCTGCTGCGCGTGCGTTAGTTTTTGAGTTTGACGCGATGGGCGCGGCTGAGTCCAGTGTGTGCGTGGTTTGTTGTTTGTTTGTGGCGTGGGCATAGGCGGGCGGGCCGGATCGATCGATCGATCGATCGGATCAGCTGTTTGGTTTTTTTTGTCTGTGCCACGCGCGCCCCTTTAATTGAAACATTATAATGCTAACAATGATCATCACATTATCGGTGTATTGATGTCGTTGTCGTTTGGAACGCGACTCTGTGCGTGCGCGGAGGGGTGCAGAAACAAAAAAGACAAAAAGAGAGAAACGACAAAATGTGTGCGCGTTCGGCCACACGGGCTGTGGACAAGATGGCGGACGTGCGCCGGCGCTGGCTGTGCAATGTATGTATGTGGACGTGTTGTGTAAAGTGCGGCGAGCACGGACGACGGAAACTTTGCTTTGGACGTAGGTTTGTGTGGTGGCCCTGAAAAGGGCCGATTGTTGTGAGCCGAGCCGGCAAGGCAAAGGCAGGCGCGTTTGCGTGCAGGGAGCACGCAAGCGCAGCGCCGCGCTCTCTGTTTAGGCCTTCTTCTCGGTCTTCTTTGGCAGCAGGACGGCCTGGATGTTGGGCAGGACACCACCCTGTGCGATGGTGACGCCCGACAAGAGCTTGTTGAGCTCCTCGTCGTTGCGGATGGCGAGCTGCAGGTGGCGCGGGATGATGCGCGTCTTCTTGTTGTCGCGGGCCGCGTTTCCGGCCAGCTCGAGCACCTCAGCCGCGAGGTACTCCATGACGGCGGCGAGGTAGACGGGCGCCCCGGCGCCGACGCGCTCGGCGTAGTTTCCCTTGCGCAGGAGGCGGTGGATTCTGCCGACCGGGAACTGGAGCCCAGCCCTGCTTGAGCGGGACTTTGACTTGCCCTTGACTTTGCCTCCCTTTCCGCGTCCGGACATGGCGTTTGGCTAGTTGAAACACGTAACGTAACGGTGCGAGCCGCAGCGAGTCGAGCAGCGGAGTGCGTGGCGGCGGGACTAGACTACTGCATTTGTGCTGTCCTCGCTTTCGAGGAGAGCATATGTGATGGAGGGTATTGTCCTCTGGGACATTTCCTCCTCTATGCTGTGTCGGTTGTTTGTCTTTGCTGTGTGGTATGTCATTTTAAGGTGCAGTGTGTTTATTGTTTCTATGCTGCCTTATAGGCTGTCTTAGTTTGTTACTATGGTTTTTGGTCGTCTGTGTCTGTCAAGTGTTGAGTCGTACTGTCCCAAGTTTTTGATAAGTCTGTTGTCTGATCTGGCCGTGTTTTCGTAGAAACTTTCGGCCAGGTCCTTGAAGCGCTCGTGGAGCGTAGGTAGTCCCGCTGCCTCGTGGAGGTCAGCAGTGGGGAAGCGGAAGGGAAGGTGTAATGCCCTTTTAAGCGCTCGGTTTTGCACAGACTGGAGTTTGCGAAGATGCCAGTGTGACGCGTATCCCCAGACAGGGCAAGCGTACTCCATAATCGGTCGAATGAGTGAACAGTACGTTCTCACTCCTATGTCAGCCGCCAGGGTGCTGCGAGTGTTTAGGATAGGATACAACATTTGCATCCTACCACTGGCTTTGCGGCGCAAGTCCTCGATGTGAGCCCGCCAGGTGAGCCTGGTGTCGAGAGTGACTCCAAGATACCTGGCGGTGCGTCGCCATGGGAGTTCTTGGCCGTTCAGCTTGAGCAGTAGCGGCTGACGGGCTGGAGCCCGCTTGCCCAGTTTCCGGGTGATCATTATGGCTTGAGTTTTGGTCTCATTGAGTGTGATGCGCCATTTTTTAGCCCAGCGGCCGGTCTCGTCCAGCGCTGTTTGCAATCTTCGCGTAACCCTGTCTCTGTTCGGGTTACGCGTGAAGAACGCTGTGTCGTCGGCGTACTGGGCAGCGTGCACCAACGGTACGGTCGGGAGGTCGGCAGTGTACAGGTTGTACAGTACCGGGCCCAGTACCGACCCCTGGGGCACGCCCGCCCTGATGCGCCGTTTTGTGGAAAGCGACGACTCGATCCTAACGGAGAACGTCCTTTGGGAGAGATAGCTCGCGAGTAGCTTCACTATCGGACCTGGGAAGCCTTGGGAGAATAGCTTGTAGAGAAGCCCGGTGTGCCAGACAGAGTCAAAGGCAGCGGCTACGTCAAGTAGCACTACCCCGCAGTAACTTTTACGGTTGAAGCTTTCGGTAGCTGCTTCAACAACCCTCATTAGTTGCTGGGGCGCGGAGTGTTCCTGCCTGAAACCGAACTGAAAGTCAGGCAGGATTTGTTGCGTTTTGACGTGGTCGAGAATGGGAATAAGTAGCAGGCGTTCGTAAATTTTGCTAAGGGTTGGCAAGAGGCTGATTGGTCGGTGGTTCTGCGGGATAACCGGGTCTTTACCGGGTTTCGCGATCGCGACGACTTCTGCGTGTTTCCAGCACCTTGGAAACTTGCGGGAACGCGTGATCTCATTGAAGATGTTTGCGATGTGGGCTACGGCAGGGGGTGGGAGGTGCTTCACTACTACGTTATTGAGCTGGTCGTGGCCTGGGGCTCTTTTGTTGTGTAGCGACCTGATTACTCTGTTCACGTCGTCGGGTGTGAAGAGCGGTGTGTTTTCTTCGTCGTCGTCGGCGTCGTCCGCCGCGAGGAATGTGGCGAGCTGACGTCGAACGACGGCTTCGTGGTCCCTGTCCTGCGCCTCTGCGGGGCGGAACTGTTTTTCAAAGGCATCTGCCAGGGCATTTGCCTTATCTGTGGTGCTAAAGACAAGTCCGCGCTCACCGTGCAGAGGTGGCAGTCTGGCGCGTCTTTTGGTGATCTGTTTGGTCGCCTGCCAGAGGCTATTGTCGTCCACGCGGAGGGCTGAAAGCCGCGCCGACCATTGCTGGTTGCGGTGCTCAGTGAGTGCCACCTTCAGCTCTCTTTGTAGGCGGTTCAGTAGCCTCCTAGTTACGGGGTTCTTTGTGAGCTTCCACTCTTTGGCGATCCTATTTTTGTTTCTAATTTGAGCAAGCAGGTGCGGCGGGAGTTGCTTAACAGGGGGAGGGCCGTCCGGTGGCCGTGGTGTGGCATCCTTTGCTGCTTGCAGGATCGTGCTGGTGAGATCTTTAAGCGCCTGTTCTGCAGAGTCTGCAGTTGGAGGCGGGGCCTGGGCAATTGCTGAAGTTACGTCAACTTTGAATTGCTCCCAGTTAGTGCGCTTGTACGAGATGTGTTGTTGCTGGAGAGGTACCCAGTCTCCTATGTCAACCTCGAGAATCACGGGATTGTGATCGGAGGACATTCGATTGACCGAATGCGCGGTCACAAATCCCGTGATTCTTTTGGTGAGCGCTATGTCGAGGACGTCCGCCCTCCCCCCGTTTCGGGGGAAGTGGGTGGGCTCCTCTGGACCCCATATGTGAAAGTGGTGGGTGCGCGCGAGTCGTTGCAGTTGACGACCAGCTCTGTTTGAGTTTCGCGAGTGCCAGTCTGCGTGCTTGGCATTCAGGTCACCGCCAATGAGGAGTTTTCCTCTGATTTGGCCTAGGGTTGCTATGTCGTCCTCTTCCAGAGTGTAGGAGGGAGGGCGATATGCTGCAACGACAGTGAGGGGCCCTGTGACAGTGGCAATCTCTATTGCCACTGTTTCTATTTGCCTAGTTGCTGGTGGGTGGACCTGGTAATGGGGGATTCCACGTTTGACGTATGTTGCTACCCCGCCTCCAGCGGTGGGCCGGTCGGTCCTATAGCAGTTGTAGTTGGGTACCGACACCCTTACACCCGGTTTTAGGTGTGTCTCGGCCACCATACATACGTCTATGTTTTCGTCGCGTAGGAACTCGCGGAACTCATTGTTTTGTCCGACGATGCCGTTTGCGTTGAAGACGCACATTCTGAGTCCTTGGATGTGGGGTCGTCTATCCATCACTGGGAGGAGGATTTCTCTGCTGTAGTCGCATTGTTATGCGACCCTTTGAGCACCAAATTAATGGCGGTAAGAATTTGGGCATTCTGTTGCCTGATTTCGTGGAGCAGTTGCGTTAGGAGGCCTAACGTTTGTTCCACGACACCAGACGGCCGTAGGGCATTTGCACTCTCTTCAGAAGTGCTGGGCTGAGGGCCTTGTGACAAGCACTCAGCTGCCGCTACTGGCTGCAGACTGGACTTAGTTTGTGGGGAGGAGGCTTCCCTGGACGTTTCTTCGTTAGCGGGGAACGGCTGCTGGGCTAAGTGTATAGTTGGAGTCGTTTGTTGACTCCTGTCAGTGCCTGCCACGGCCGCGTAGCTTGCGCTACCTCGCGGTCTCGATCGGGTTGTTGTTGATCGTGTTTGCCGCGGTTGTGGAATGGCCGGCGCTCGCGAGGTCGTAGAACCGGCGCCACGGTTGGTTTTCTGTGTGGCGGGGGTCTTAGTGCCTTGCGCGCGTGAGCGGTACTCTTTTTGTACGCGGCAGCCTTGGTAGAAGGCGCCGTGTCCAGATTCACCGCAAAGGGCGCACTTGCTCTTTGGGTCTCCTCTCTGTAAGGAGCACTCGGAGGTAGGGTGCCCTTCGGCGCATTTCATGCACCGAGTTGGCATGTCGCAGTGCTTGGCAACGTGCCCTAAACCTTGGCAGTTGTAACACTGCACGTTGCCACTTTTCCTGCGTAGGGGTTCAACCGTGACGGGCACTGACAGGACATGTGTTATGTGTTTTTGCCTGTTTTGTGGAGTGTCAGGCATATTGACTTGGTACAGTGGCCATTTGTTGCCACTGTAGACTTCCTTCATGTGGGTGACGCTGTTAATTTCGTAGCCCTGCCTCTGCAGGTCCTTCTTAATGGCGTCGGTGCCCACTTTTCGGGGTAGGTCCCTTATTACTAGCTTCATCAGCCGTTGTTTTGCTGTGGGGAAGGTGTAATGGGGGACTTTGTGTTCAGAGAGCAGGGCCTTCACAGCGGTGTAATCGTCCAGCTCTCTGAACATAAGTTTAATTTTGTCCCCTCCGGCGGACTTTGCAGTAAACTGCTTCTCTCCCAGGCAGTTACTGACGAGGGAGTGAAGCTCCTCGTAATTTTTGTCGAATTCGGCAATTATGGGCGGGAGTCTATGTCTTGGTGCGTGTGTGGGTTGTGGCGCATCACTGGTCGCGGGTACCGCTTCGTCCTCGTCAGAGAGTGGCAAGAACTTGTTGCTAGTAGAGGCAATGCCTCTCGCTTGCTGTGGGGCGGCTGGGCGGGCAGTTTTCCGCGCTCGCTGAAACCCATCCCCGTCGGTGCCGGGTGTTTGAGGCTCGGTTGCCTCTCTGGATTCGTCGATGACGAGGGGGCGGTCCGCCTCGTCTCCGCTCCCTGAGGGGGAGGGAGTACGTGACTTGGTGGTGGGTGGTGGGATTGATACTACTTTCTTTGGTGGCTTGCGCCTGACAGTAGTTCTGTGTTTTCTCGCACTTTTGACTACGTCTCTGATGCGTTTGGGTGGGACAGATGGGTGTGGCGTCTTGGTTTCCTCGGGAGGAGAGGGTTTAGGGGCGGGAGCGGTCTTTTTGGGTTGGGCTATAGGTAAGGGCTTGGGGAGGATGCTGACTGGGAGATGCCTTCTTTGTGCAGGGGTAAGGTGCTGCGCCAGCGCTTGTGCCTGCCCTGTGGTGATCATCAGGGTGGCCATGGACATCCTACCGCTGGTAGGTGGAAGAGATGAACTTCTTTTAGTCGTGTACTCCCCGTTTGCATGTCGCACGCAGGTAAGGGAAGCAAAGTCAAAGGCTGCCGTGGGACTACCAGTTGCCGCCTTTGTTGCCGACACCGTTAGGTTTCCGGCGGCAGAACCTGGTCCTATCACACTAACAGGCGCGGGACACTGGCCAGAGGCCAGGCCCTGACCTGCGAATGCCCTAACGCTCGGGGGAGCAGAGCTATTCTCTGCGGCAGCTGAGGCGCTCGAGCCAGCCGGAAAAGCGGCCGGCGGAAACAAAGAGACGGCGTCGTTGCCGCCAGCAGCGGGCTGCTGGGGCCCCAAGGCGCTGCTGCAACTCGACATCGCAATCGACGATTCGCTCGACATCGACATCGGCAATCTGCTGCGAGTGTTCGTTTACGCCTTAATAAAGGCGCATCCGAAAACACCCCTGGTTTGTCACCCGTACAAGCGGGGGCCTATGGCTTCGCGTAACAGACTGACGGAGACTTGCTCAACGCCCGACTGCCGCTCGGCGAATGGCGGGACTAGGGTGGGGGTCCCTTTATGGGCTCGGGTGCGGCGGCCGGTTGCGCGCGCGCCCCATTGGTCGGCGGCCGCAACAGGGCGAGCTGGTAAAGGTGGGGTGTTGCGGTAGCGGCGGGTGCCACTGTGTGGGGAGACGCTGACTAGAGCGGAGCGCTTGCTGCTTGCTGTTGTACGTTCGAGATGCCGCCCAAGACTAGCGGGAAGGCCGCCAAGAAGGCTGGCAAGGCGCAGAAGAACATTTCGAAGGGCGACAAGAAGAAGAAGCGCAAGAGGAAGGAGAGCTATGCCATCTACATCTACAAGGTGCTGAAGCAGGTGCACCCCGACACGGGCATCTCGTCGAAGGCGATGAGCATCATGAACAGCTTCGTGAACGACATTTTCGAGCGCATTGCGGCCGAGGCGTCTCGCCTGGCGCACTACAACAAGCGCTCGACCATCACGTCCCGCGAGATCCAGACGGCTGTGCGGCTCTTGCTGCCTGGCGAGCTGGCCAAGCACGCCGTGAGCGAGGGCACGAAGGCGGTGACCAAGTACACGAGCTCCAAGTGAGGGGGTTAAGGCTCTAGGGAGCTCCCCTCCGTTGCGAGAGCGGCAAAACGGCCCTTTTCAGGGCCACCAAATTGCCTTTGCGGGAAGAGCGGAATTGTTGTTTGTGTGAGGCGGCGCATAGCTACCCGGTTTGGTTGGTTGCGAAGCAGCTGGTGGTGGTGGTGGTGGTGGTTATGCGTGCTCGCGAGTCGTGGCGTGGTTGGTTGGTTGGTTGGTTGTTTGTCGACACACAGACAGGAGGTGTTGTCTGTGTCGCTGATTCCTTTCCTTTCTTTGTCTCTGTCTGCCCGGTTAGTCACGTGACTGCAATTGAAACCCCTCGCGATTGTTGGATGTCACCGTTAGGGCCGTCTGCGGGTTTGTTTGTTGTCACATCATACATACATGATGGCGAGGGTGAAATGTTGTGTTGCCGTCTACTATTCCCTTTGCTGTACGGCGTGGAGGTGTGTTGGTGACGTTTTAAAAAAAAAAAAAAAATGGACGTGTCTTTACTAGTCATTAAGAAGACGCAAGAATTGTACGGGCGGGTGGGGTAGGCGACACGCACGGTGGTGTACCCATTTATTTGGCCCTTGATTTTGATAGCCGTTTCTGCAGTTGATTTGAATGATTGATTGTTGTGCGCACGCACGCCGGTGTCGTCATTCAAGGTGCACGTGTGTTCGGTTCAGTGACGGTAGACGACGACGGCCGTTGTTTGTTGTTATGGGCGTACACGCGGTTGTCTGTGTCCCCCGGTGAAATGGCCGGTTTGTCGGTGATGTGATCCGATCCGGCGGCCCTGAGTAGCTGTCTATGGGCATCATGGCAACGTGTCGGTCTGAACACCCGTCTCACTGTGGCACCGTCGGCGCTGCGAACGGTGACGAAAGGCTGACTGTGATCGGTCGGATGTCATGTCTTGTCTGGGCAGAACGTGTGGAATGAGCAAAAAAAAAAAAAAAAACTGTGGGGACGGAAACAATGGTGGAGGAGGGGAACGAAAATAATAAAACGAAACGAAACGAAGAAAAAGAAGAAGGAGAAGCAATCACCGGAAAACGAGACAGGGGAAAAACGGAGAGGCGCTGTCTAGAGCAACGGAACGTTCCCGTGCATTGCAGCCGCACTGACATGCGTTTACGGCGCGGCTGCAAGTGTCGGCCGTGGTGACGGCTGAATTGCATTGCCTTCCCGGATGCAACGTTCGCCCGATATGGCTCGGAGGAAGAATCTATGAGAGAGTGCCTTGCCCTTGCCGTTTCGTGTGCGGTGTAGCGAATGATGTGTGTGTGTGTGTAGTGGGGAATGGATGGTCGATAGCTGCCGTCACGGTCGAGATAACGCAGTCAAAGGTGTCGCGAAAAAGTGTGTTAGCCGTGGTTGGTTTGTGTGTTTGTTTTGTTTTTAAAGAGAAGGGACGAGAGAAAGAAGGTAGGTGGAGAGTGCGTTGCGTGTTGCGAACTGCGTCCGTGAATACGGCAGTATTTGGTGGTGGGCGTGCCCTTGCAGGTGGCCCGGAAGGCGTGTTCGTTTCGCGGTAGTGTGGACGGGTGAGGGGCACGCGTAACGCTGCGCTGCTGGCATATTCGGGAGATGGGAGGGGGCGAAAGGAGAAAGGAGACGCGGAGGGCGCGTGTGGGTGGTTCGCGCTGCGCTCGGCGGTTGTGTTTGTTTGTGCAACAAATGTGTTGCCGGGAGGGGGACCGTTGTTGTGGTGGTTGCGGTTGTAGCCTCCGACGCGGCTGGCAGTGAACAACGTGAGACGACGGATGCGTGGCTGGGGCGGCGCATGTCGCCGGTGCCATGCCTTTAGAGCCGCGTGGTCGGGGTGTGCGCACCGCGTGTCGTGTTGCGAGACATCACATGTGCTGCTGCGCACCGGTGGCGTGGCGTGGCGTGGCGTGGGGGCGAGGAGAGCGAGCCGCGCCAGTACCGCGCGGTGTGCTTGTGCGCCGGAGAATGGCACACTGCGCCTGCCCGTTGAGGAGGCTGATGGCCGTGGTGTGGTGGAAATGGAGCGCGTCGGACGTGTACCAATGAGAAAGAGAAACAAAGCAAGCAAGCAAGCAACCACGAACGAAAGGTGGAGGGCGGCATTGTGTCACATGTGGCGGTGGGGAAAAACGAAAAAAAAAAACAAAAAACAAAAAACAAAACAAACAACAAACAACAAACAAAGACGTTAAGAAAGAGGAGAAACAACAAAGACAATGAGTCGTGCGTTCGCGAGGGGGGTGGGTGTGCGTGCGTAACGCCGGTACGCGCAGTGCGGAGCCCAACGGCTGTGTCGTCGGCCGAATGGGTGCGGGAATAGAGGCCGCGTCGGCACGGAGAAGGAAGGACGCACGCGCGCTGCGGCGTTGGCGCGGTTTGCGGCTGGCGCCTTTGGTGGCAACGGCCAGGACAAGCAGCGGTGTATGGTGTTGTGCGGGGCGGACAGGGGCGGCGGTGGTGGACGGGGAGGAGGCGGTGGCGTGTGTGGTACGGCGAAAACGGGACGGACGGCCGGCGGATGTTGAGAGGCGCCGCCCGCGCACGCACGCAGACACACAGAAGGGAAGAGCGAGAAAGGAACAAATGGAGGGGGCGAATGTGGAGGTGCGGGGAGGGGGAGGCGGTGGTGTTTGTGGGCATGTGGTGGGAGAGAAGGGCGGGGGCGGAAGGACAGAGGCGCGAGGCGACAGCCTGTGCTTGTTGCTTGCTTTGCGTCTTTTTGTTTTTGTTTTTTTATTTTGTTTTTATCCTTTGGTCGCCTTGGAGCCTGTCGGTCCCGTCCGTGTGTGGCCACGCTGTGGGTGCGTGTATGTTTGTACGTTTCGTTTTTTGTCTTCTTCTGCAGCAGAGGCGGCCAGCAAATGCGTGCGGTTGGATGGATGGGCGGCCACGGCACGGCACGGCACGGCACCGCACCTGTGCCCAAGGAGGAGACGCTGGCGGCGGGCCACCCTCGGATGCGGCCGGCCGGGGCTGTGTGCGCCGCTGCAACAACAACGAGTAAACAAGACGAAGACGAAGCGGATGGCTGGTGAGTGCATTTCGGCGGTAGACAAGGCAGTGTGTGATGTGGCGTTGTGACGGGGGGGGGGGGGGGGGTGGTTTGCTCACGCGGCCTCGTTGTGTTGATGCGCAGGAAGACGAGATGCGGGCAGACGCGTACAGAGAGACGAGCCCGGTCTGCAGCAGGATGTGTGGCGCGCCGAGTGCAGAGCAGCGCGCGCCGGCTGGGCTGGGTTCGGCTGGGCCCGCCCGGCGGCGGGCCGCGCTGTTGTCGCGGACGTGAGCGCCCCCTGGCGGGTGGTCGGAGGCGGCGCGGTGGACGTGTGGCTGGTTGGCAGTGCACATTGCGAGTGGCTGGCTGGCTGGCTGGCTGGCTGGCTGGCTGGCGGGCGGTCGGCGGCGGCGGCGAGAAGAGAGAGGAGGTATGTGTTGCGGGCGCCTTTGCTGCGCTGCGTCGTTGCGTGCCTGGGCGTGCGCCTGTCGACTGTGTGTGACTGTGTTGGGCGTTGTGCCACGTACGTGTGCTCGGCCGAAGGCAGGCGTCGGAAAGAAGAGGGCGAAGGGCAGGAAAGTGGGTCGGTGTGCGTGCGTAGCCCGTGATGTGATGATGTCACGTCACGTCATGTGTTTGCGAAGCGGCTGCCGAGAGGTGTGTGGTAGCGAGCGGGAATGTGCGTTTGGTGGTTGCGGCGTGAGGTGAGGGTGGGAGAATATTGGGGCGGGCGGGCGGGCGGGCGGGCCGTTGTTGGTGGTTCCTCCTGTGGTTGTTTGTGCAGCTTTGATGGCAACGTGGAAGGACGCCGGTTTCGTGCCTTGCGTGTGGTTGTCGACGGTGACTGGTTGGGGTGTGCGCCGATGCACGTGCCATGTCGTTAGTATGTTTGGGTCGTGAGTGTTGTTTTTGGCTGTGTTGTTGTGTACGGGAAGGGGGGGGGGGGGAGAGGAGGAGGCGGGTGGATAGTGCGTGCAGTAGTGTCGTTGCGACGGGCGCGTCGGGTGGAGCTGTGCGTAGTGGCGGAAAGGTGTAGGTTGCGGGAAGGGAGCCCGTCGTGTGTCGTGTCGGTGTCGTTGACGGGGTCGCGTGCGTGCGTTGTGAAATCGAGTGTGGCGGGAAAGGAGCAGTGTGCCGCTGGCGTCGTGGCCGTTAGCAGAGGCTGTGCTTGTCCGTTTGTTACCTGTTGGACGCTTGGTGCGAGTTGTTTGCTGCTGTTGTTGTTGTTATCGTTGTCGTTTGTCGCCCCCGTCTCGCGGGTTGTTTTTGTTTTGTCGGCTGTGCTGTGTCGGCGAGCTGTTTTGCGGTGCGTGAATGTGTTGGTGCAAAAGTGGCGGCGTTATGGCTGCGCCCGCGACGAGCCGCGGGCGCGCCATTGATGATGTTCAAACACAGAGCGGCTGTGTGCAATGGGAGGCCTGCGTACGGGTAGCGGTGTTGTCGTACGTGCATCCGGCCCGGTGCGGAAAGCGCCGTTGCCGTTTGCCCCTTAGTTGCCAGCCATGTCGCGTGAGCGGCGGGTTGCCTCTGGTCGACGTGGTGCTCGGGTTTGTGGTTTTTGGTGCCCTTTGGCCGGTGGGTGGTGTTTAAATTTTGTTTTTGTGTGTGTGTGTGTGTGTGTGTGTGTGTGTGTGTGTGTGTTTTATATCTGCCTCCTGCTCGGTCTTGCGGCGGTTTGGTCGACGTCGTCTGTAGTTTTTGCGGCTTGCCGACGACCGACCGACACACCTTTGAAACCTACGTGTGGCGCCCGAAGGTGAACGTAACCTGACCGCGGACCTCTCGGCGCCTTAACCTAACCTAACCTCTAACCTAAGATGTCCGGCCGTAAAGGTAGGTGCGGCCACCTGACGCCTCACGTCCGAACGCTTAACCTAACTTTGACGCTTAACCTAACTGTAACCCTTAACCTAACCCACGTCCACCTAACCTAACCTCACCTTAGGGTGGTGTACACCGCGAATGCCTTAGGGCATGTTATGTTATATAGTCTTAGGTGGAGTCCACTATACGCAACAAGCGGCTACACGGGTAGCAGGGGTTGTGTGGCGTGGGCTGGGCGGTTCTGTTTAGGTTGGATGGCCCTTGGGCAAGTACGGAAAGGGCAACGGGCGCGGGGCAAGGTCAGGACATGCGGGGACCAAGCGGCAATCGGTATTGTAATTGTCAACTGTCGAAGCTCTGCGTTGGTAAAGTACCGGAACGTCAAGCGCTGATAGAAAGCGCCGAAGCTGCAATCGTTATAGGTACAGACGGTGCTTTAGAAAGGATAGCGTGCATGCAACCGGTGGTGGAGTGGTTCGTCGCTGTTAGTAGTAGTTTATCCTGTGTAGTGAAGTAGAAGTGGTGGACGGTTCCTGTGAACTATTGTGGGTGGAGGGTACACTCAACAGCCGAGCTAGGTTGATAATTGGCTCCTTTTACCGACCTCGCGACTCAGCAGCATTAGTGGCCGAACAAGTGAGAGAAAATGTGGACATACATTTTCCTTTCCGCAGCGTGTTACAGTCTTAGGTGGAGATTTCAATGTGCCAGATGTTCAGGACGGGTGGTAGGGACAGAGCATCGAGTGACAGTATACTGAGTGCACCATCCGAACGAAAAATGCCGCGAGCAATTAAACAGAGAGAGAACCGACTCGTGGAGATAACATCGTGGACCTACCGATGACAAACAGACCCCGAACTTGTCGACTCTGTATGTGCAGAACAGGGACCCAGTGAACAAGAGGCCGTTGCAGCATCGCTGAATATGGACGTTAGTAGGAATATACAAACAAAAAAACAAAAAAAAAAACAAAAAAAAAAAAAAAAAGGGAGGAAGGTTTATCTGTTTAGCAAGAGTAATAGAAGGCAGATTTGAGACTACCAGGCAGATGCAAACGCAAATGTCTGCTCCGACACTGACAATGTTGAGTGTTTATGGAGAAAGTGCAAGGCAATCGTAAAATGCGTCTTAGACAGGTACGTGCCGAGTAAAACTGCGAGGGATGGGAAAAACCCACCGCGGTACAACAACCAAAGTTTAGGAAACTATAGCGAAAGCAAAGAGAGCTTCACTCAAAGTTGAAACGCAGCCAAAACCTCTCAGACAAACAGACGCTAAACGATGTCCAAAGTTAGCGTAAGGAGGGCTATGCGTGAAGCGTCCGGTGAATGCGAAAGTACAATTCCATGTACCGACGTGACAGGAAATCAAATCAAATCCTAGGACGTTGTGGTCGTACGTTGAATCAGTAGTAAGCGGCTCGAAACAGAGGATGACACGCGTAAAGCTGTGAAATACTAAACACCTGTTTCCAAAAGCTGTGTCACGGAGGACGACCGCACTGCAGTTCCTTCTCGCACAAACGAAAAAATGGCTGACATCGAAATAAGTGTCCAAGGAGGAATAGAAAAGCAACTGGAATCACTCAACAGAGGAACGTCCACTGGACCCGACGGGATACCAATTCGATTCTACACAGAGTACGCGACAGAACCTCCTAACAGCCGTGTACCGCAAGTCTCTAGAGGAACGGAGGGTTCCAAATGATTGGAAAAGAGCACAGGTAGTCCCGGGCTTGAAGAAGGGTCGTCGAGCAGATGCGCAAAACTATAGGCCCTATATCTGTGACGTCGATCGGTTGTAGAATTTGAGAACATGTTTTATGCTCGAGTAGTAGCATGTCGTTTTTTGGAAACCCAGTGTCTACTATGTAGGAATCAACATGGATTCCGGAAACAGCGATCGTGTGAGACCCAACGCGCTTTATTTGTTCATGGGACCCAGAAAATATTAGATACAGGCTCCCAGGTAGATGCCATTTTGGTTGACATCCGGAAGGAGGGCGTTCGATACAGTTCCGCACTGTCGCCTGATAAACAAAGTAAGTGTCTGCAGAATGTCGGACCAAGTGTGTGGCTGGACTGAAGAGATTGTAGCAAACAGAACACAGCATGTTGTGTTATCAATGGAGAGACGTCTACAGACGTTAAAGTAACCTCTGGCGTGCCACAGGGGAGTGTTATGGGACCCATTGCTCTTCACACACAATGTATATAAATGACCTAGTAGATAGTGTCGGACGTTGCATGCGTCTTTTCGCGGATGATGCTGTAGTATACAGAGAAGTTGCAGCGAAAAATGCAGGACGATCTGCAGCGGATAGGCACGTGGTGCAGGGAGTGGCAACTGTCCCTTAACATGTATTGCGAATAATATAGAAAGAAGGACCCTTTATTGTATGATTGAGTATATGATAGCGGGACAAACACTGGTAGCAGTTACGTCTGTAAAATATCTGGGAGTATGCGTGCGGAGTGATTGGGAGTGGGATGATCATCATATTAAAAAAAAAAAACAAAAAAAAAAAACAAACAAAAGTAATTGTTGGTAAGGCGGGTACCAGGTTGCGATTTATTGGGAGAATGCGTAGCAAATGTCGTCCATCAACAAAGGAGGAGGTGGCTTACAAAACACCCGTTCGTTCGACCTATACGTGCGTGTTGCCCATCAGTGTGGGATCCGTACCAGGTCGCGTTGACGGAGGCGACGGAGACGATCCAACGTTTCGTCGCAGGGTCATTTGGTAACCGTGATAGCGTTACGGAGATGTTTAACAAACCCACGCGGCAGACTCTGCAATAGAGGCGCTCTGCATCGCGGTGTAGCTTGCTCGCCAGGTTTCGAGATATTGCGTTTCTGGATGGGGTATCGAATATATTGCGTATACCTCCCGAGGAGATCACGAATGGATGTGGTTAGAGAGATTCGAGCGCGCACGGAGGCGTTTTTTTTTTTTTTTTGCAGACTGTCGGTTCGTCCCGCGAACCATACGCGACTGGAACAGCAAAGGGAGGTAAATGACATTGGCACGTGAAGTGCCCTCCGCCACACACCGTTGGGTGGCTTGCGGAGTCTAAATGTTAGAGGTCGGCTGTCGGTGTGTGCTTTTGATGAAGGCAGATTCGGTGCGTCTGTAGTTGCGGATGGCGGTTAGCCACCCTCGCTGAAAGCGGCGAGGGGCGGCGGCGCCTCGGTTGGCCGGTGCCCATGTTGCGCAGGCGGCGCTCGTTTTTGTTTTGCGGCGGGCAATGTTGTGAGAAACGGGCGCGAATGTTGGCGGGCGAGGTGGCCCGACGGCCGCGGGCCGATCGGGAAACGGTGGGAGGGCGATGGGGCGGCGGAGGTGCGTTTGCACGGCCGTCATCGCCGCACGCCTCCGCTTGTGTGGCTGTGGCGGCGGCCGCGCTGGCCGGGCTGGCGCGGCGACGGTGCGCCAGTTTTGCCGAAGGTTTGGCCATTGTGGCGGGTCGTCGGCTGGGGCTGTGGGGGCGGCATTTGGGCGGGGGCGGCGATTCTCGGCGGGCCGAGCCAGGCTGTGGCGCGCGGTAGCTGCAGTTTGGCCGTGGTTTGCGGCGCTGCCGTGGCGACTGGTTGGCGACTGTGGTGTGGCCGTGTGTAGCCCCATCCTCGGTGGTTTGAATGGCGCGGGTGGTTGCGGCGCAGGTTTGGGGCTGGTCCGCACAGGCTGTCGGACGTTGGGCGGTAGCAAGCGCGGGAGGCGCGGCGCGGCGGCGCGCAGAGTGGCGGCCGCTCTCTCGGCCGTCCGCGCCCGCCCGCGACACTGGCTGGGCCTGGCGGCGCGGCGGCTATTCTCTGCCGTGCTCGCCGCTCTCTCGCTGTTCTGTTGTTGTGTGTACGCGCGTCGTCCGTCGAAATAATGGCAGATCAGGCGGCTACGAACGAGACTGCTGCGGCACCCGCCGCCACCGGCACGACGAAGAAGGCCAAGTCTGCGGCGTCTGCGAAGAAGCCGCGCGCCAAGCCTGCGCACCCGCGCACCTCTGAGATGGTGACGGCCGCCATCAAGAGTCTGAAGGAGCGCGGCGGCTCGTCGCTGCAGGCGATCAAGAAGTACATTGCCGCGCACTACAAGCTGGACGCGGAGAAGCTGGCGCCCTTTATCAAGAAGTACCTCAAGTCGGCCGTCGTGGCTGGCGAGCTGGTGCAGACGAAGGGGAAGGGCGCGTCCGGCTCTTTCAAGCTTGCCGGCGCCGGCGGCGGGGCGGCCGAGGGCGGCAAGGCCCGTGCCGGCGGTGCGAAGAAGAAGCGCGCCGCTCCGGCCAGCAAGGAGAAGAAGGGCGGCCGCGCGGCCGGCGCAAAGAAGGCTGGTGGCGTGAAGGCGGCGACCGGTCGGAAGGCGGGCGCCGCCAAGAAGGCGTCTGCGGCGTCGGCGGCTCCCGCGGGTGCGAAGAAGGCGGCTGCGGCCAAGCCGGCCAAGGCCAAGTCGCCGTCGAAGGCGAAGAAGGCCGCCAAGGTTCCGACGAAGAAGCCGAAGGCGCCGCGCCCGAAGAAGGCGACGACGCCGTCTAAGGCGAAGGCGTCGCCCAAGAAGAAGAAGTAAAGTAGTAACGTTAAAGAAAGGCAAGGGAGAGGGGTTGGCGCTTGACGCCGTCGTCCCCCACCGCCCTCCCCCGCGTCGTCTTAGTGGCGCGCGATGGCACGGCTGCGGCTGTCGCGCGGCCCAAAACGGCCCTTCTCAGGGCCATCAAAGGACGTCGGGAAGGCGTTGATTGTCGTGCATGCGCCGGTGTGGTTGGTTGGTTGGTTGTGTGTGACCCTTGTGGGTACTGTTTGCGTGCCGTGGTGGTTGGATTGTGGTGCCGGTGGCGGTAGGCGGCGGCGCGCGGTAGCGGAGCGGTTGTGGCCGTTTGTTGGTCTTTTTATTTTATTTTATTTGTTTTTGTTGTTGTTGTAGTTGTTTTTTTTTTTTTTTTGCGGCGGCCGACGTTTGGTTGCTCATGTATGTTTCTGGAGACTCTTGTTTGTTTGTGTGTTTGCTTGCTTTGCGGATGTCGTGTCTTTTGTGTGTGTGTTGTGTCTCTCTCTGTCTCAAAGCGGCGGGGGGACGTGAGACGTGGAAGTGGCCGGCGGGAATTGGGAAGGCGCGGTGGCGTTGACGTTGTAGTGTAGCGTAGCGTGCGCGCGCCTCGGAGACGGCGGCGGCCAGCCACCCGTGGTGTGTGGTGACGTCGTCCGGCTGTTGTGTGTGTGTGTGTGTGTGTGTGTGTGTGTGTGTATTGTGAGGGATGGGAGTGACGTCGATTGTTGGCGAGAGCGGCTGTGGACGGGAGGGGAATTGGTTGTTGTTGTTTTGCGGGGCGGCAAGACCGACAAAAGTTTTGCTCGCGACGGAGAGATGTTAGTGGCCCTGAAAAGGGCCGTTTTTGTTGGGCGGGCGCGCGTGCGCGTGCGCGGCGCGGTTTCTAGGCGCGCTCGCCGCGGATGCGGCGCGCGAGCTGGATGTCCTTGGGCATGATGGTGACGCGCTTGGCGCGGATTGCGCACAGGTTGGTGTCTTCGAAGAGGCCGACGAGGTAGGCCTCGCTGGCCTCCTGCAGGGCCATGACTGCGGAGCTCTGGAAGCGCAGGTCGGTCTTGAAGTCCTGGGCGATCTCGCGCACTAGGCGCTGGAACGGCAGCTTGCGGATGAGCAGCTCTGTGCTCTTCTGGTAGCGCCTGATTTCCCGCAGGGCGACGGTGCCCGGCCTGTAGCGGTGGGGCTTCTTGACGCCGCCGGTGGCGGGCGCGCTCTTCCTCGCCGCCTTGGTGGCGAGCTGTTTGCGCGGCGCCTTTCCGCCGGTGGACTTGCGGGCCGTTTGCTTTGTGCGGGCCATAGCGGTTAGCGGCGTGGAGGTGCGTGCGGTACACGAAGCGTCCGGTGCTGCCTTGACAACGGGCCCGCGCGGCCCCGCGCCGCGCTTATATGCCCTCGGTGCGCGTGGTGGGGGGAGGGCGGGCCAGAGTCTATATAGGGGGGCGGCGGCAGAGAGCTCGCACCAGATGGCTGGACGCAGGAAGGGCAGCAAGATTGCGGCCGCGATCGAACTCCTGGTCGATGCGATCGGGAAGGACCGCGGTCGCAGTCGCCGCCACAAGAAGAAGCAGCGCACTGAGCAGCAATGCTTCAAGTGCCAGAAGATGGGGCACATCGCCAAAGTGTGCAGGGGCACTCCAGCGTGTTTGAAGTGTGCCGAGGCACACGACACACGCGACTGCACCAAGCCTCGCGACGCGGCTGCCAAGTGCGTGAATTGCGGCGGTGCCCACGCCGCAAACTCGCGCAGCTGCGCCTACGTGCGGGGCTACAGACACAAGATGGCCGCCCCACGCCCAGCAGAGGTGCCTGGCTTCGAGACGGACGTCCCGCCCCCCCGTTCCCGCGGGGGTGGCGCACCGTGCCGTCGCGAAGCCACCACCGACGACGCACTGGCCGCCTTCCACACGGCCCTTGCGGCCGAGAGGGCCGCCATGAGGGAGGAACTCGTGGCTGTTCACCGCCAGCTGCAACAGCTGCGTGAGGAGCTGCGGGTCCTCAGGAAGTCGCCAAACCCCACTGCGAGTCGGCCAACGGGGGTCGACGCCTCCACCCAGACGGTGCCACCCGAGCCGCCAGTTGATGTGACGAGCGGCGCGGAGGCACCCATGGAGATCGAAGTGGTGCTGCCTGCTCTCCCTCCTGACGGGGAGGTCGAGCCGCGGGCACACGACGTGGAGACGCACACGGAGACACCCACAGTTACCGTGACGGCGGCGGAACACCGGTCGCTCGATGCGATCGCGGACCAGGCGATGCAGATGTTCCGGAATATTAATGGCTGGGCACAACCGGGCCTGGACAACGCCTGTCCAGCCACTCCACCCCTCAGGACGAAGCCCGCTTCTTCGCAAGCTGCAGAAGCGGTAACAGACGAAGAGCTGCCCCTTCCGCTCCCAGACGAGCGGAGCGTGCAGCCCTTCCTCAAGAAGATCGTGGCGTCGCTGAAGGACGGGTCGTACCCTCACGGGGAAAACCCATACCCCTTCACGCCGGCGCACGCGAAGCCACCACCGCCTCACCAACCGTGTGACCTCAAACACATGAGGTGCATCTTGCATGAGGCCGTAACCAGGAAGGAGCTGAAATTGCTCAACAGCCGCCCCATCTTCACCCCTTCGGACTGGGAACACATCACCCGGGTCACAGAGAAGTGGGTGAAGGAGGAGTGGCGCTCCGGCAGGCGTCAGCCTGCCCCAGAAGACATACCAATACACGACTACTTCGCTAGTCTAAACTCAGCGGGGTAGCCGAGGCCCATTCCAACGAGAGGCCACAAATACGACAACCGAGGAATCAAGGAGGAACAGCAGCACTGCTGCTTAGCCTCCACCATCTCCGGACTGAGGAGGTCCGTGATTTTCAAGCGAAGCGAAGCGAAGAGCTCGCACCGTAGCCGACTCGCTAGCGCCGGGTGAGGAGCTGGCGCTTGTGTTTTTTCGCTTGCTTGCTTTGAGGAGGAGGAAGGAAGAAGAATGACAGGCCGCGGCAAGGGAGGAAAGGGGCTGGGCAAGGGTGGCGCCAAGCGGCACCGCAAGGTGTTGCGCGACAACATCCAGGGCATCACGAAGCCCGCCATCCGCCGCCTGGCTCGCAGGGGCGGCGTGAAGCGCATCTCTGGTCTGATCTACGAGGAGACCCGCGGAGTGCTGAAGGTGTTCCTGGAGAACGTGATCCGCGACGCGGTGACGTACACTGAGCACGCCAAGCGCAAGACTGTGACGGCCATGGACGTGGTGTACGCCCTGAAGAGGCAGGGGCGCACCCTGTACGGTTTCGGCGGTTAGGCAGGCAGGCAGCCAGCCAGCCGGTGTGCTGTGCTGCGTTGTGGCCTTCCCGCGGCCGTGCCGTGCCCGTGCTTGGTGGGAGAGACGAAAACGGCCCTTTTCAGGGCCACCACACTGTTCGGAGATTGAAAAGTGCGAAAGAGTCTGTGTTGCCTGTGCGTGTTGTTGTTGTTGTTGCTGCTGCGCGTGCGTTAGTTTTTGAGTTTGACGCGATGGGCGCGGCTGAGTCCAGTGTGTGCGTGGTTTGTTGTTTGTTTGTGGCGTGGGCATAGGCGGGCGGGCCGGATCGATCGATCGATCGATCGGATCAGCTGTTTGGTTTTTTTTGTCTGTGCCACGCGCGCCCCTTTAATTGAAACATTATAATGCTAACAATGATCATCACATTATCGGTGTATTGATGTCGTTGTCGTTTGGAACGCGACTCTGTGCGTGCGCGGAGGGGTGCAGAAACAAAAAAGACAAAAAGAGAGAAACGACAAAATGTGTGCGCGTTCGGCCACACGGGCTGTGGACAAGATGGCGGACGTGCGCCGGCGCTGGCTGTGCAATGTATGTATGTGGACGTGTTGTGTAAAGTGCGGCGAGCACGGACGACGGAAACTTTGCTTTGGACGTAGGTTTGTGTGGTGGCCCTGAAAAGGGCCGATTGTTGTGAGCCGAGCCGGCAAGGCAAAGGCAGGCGCGTTTGCGTGCAGGGAGCACGCAAGCGCAGCGCCGCGCTCTCTGTTTAGGCCTTCTTCTCGGTCTTCTTTGGCAGCAGGACGGCCTGGATGTTGGGCAGGACACCACCCTGTGCGATGGTGACGCCCGACAAGAGCTTGTTGAGCTCCTCGTCGTTGCGGATGGCGAGCTGCAGGTGGCGCGGGATGATGCGCGTCTTCTTGTTGTCGCGGGCCGCGTTTCCGGCCAGCTCGAGCACCTCAGCCGCGAGGTACTCCATGACGGCGGCGAGGTAGACGGGCGCCCCGGCGCCGACGCGCTCGGCGTAGTTTCCCTTGCGCAGGAGGCGGTGGATTCTGCCGACCGGGAACTGGAGCCCAGCCCTGCTTGAGCGGGACTTTGACTTGCCCTTGACTTTGCCTCCCTTTCCGCGTCCGGACATGGCGTTTGGCTAGTTGAAACACGTAACGTAACGGTGCGAGCCGCAGCGAGTCGAGCAGCGGAGTGCGTGGCGGCGGGACTAGGGTGGGGGTCCCTTTATGGGCTCGGGTGCGGCGGCCGGTTGCGCGCGCGCCCCATTGGTCGGCGGCCGCAACAGGGCGAGCTGGTAAAGGTGGGGTGTTGCGGTAGCGGCGGGTGCCACTGTGTGGGGAGACGCTGACTAGAGCGGAGCGCTTGCTGCTTGCTGTTGTACGTTCGAGATGCCGCCCAAGACTAGCGGGAAGGCCGCCAAGAAGGCTGGCAAGGCGCAGAAGAACATTTCGAAGGGCGACAAGAAGAAGAAGCGCAAGAGGAAGGAGAGCTATGCCATCTACATCTACAAGGTGCTGAAGCAGGTGCACCCCGACACGGGCATCTCGTCGAAGGCGATGAGCATCATGAACAGCTTCGTGAACGACATTTTCGAGCGCATTGCGGCCGAGGCGTCTCGCCTGGCGCACTACAACAAGCGCTCGACCATCACGTCCCGCGAGATCCAGACGGCTGTGCGGCTCTTGCTGCCTGGCGAGCTGGCCAAGCACGCCGTGAGCGAGGGCACGAAGGCGGTGACCAAGTACACGAGCTCCAAGTGAGGGGGTTAAGGCTCTAGGGAGCTCCCCTCCGTTGCGAGAGCGGCAAAACGGCCCTTTTCAGGGCCACCAAATTGCCTTTGCGGGAAGAGCGGAATTGTTGTTTGTGTGAGGCGGCGCATAGCTACCCGGTTTGGTTGGTTGCGAAGCAGCTGGTGGTGGTGGTGGTGGTGGTTATGCGTGCTCGCGAGTCGTGGCGTGGTTGGTTGGTTGGTTGGTTGTTTGTCGACACACAGACAGGAGGTGTTGTCTGTGTCGCTGATTCCTTTCCTTTCTTTGTCTCTGTCTGCCCGGTTAGTCACGTGACTGCAATTGAAACCCCTCGCGATTGTTGGATGTCACCGTTAGGGCCGTCTGCGGGTTTGTTTGTTGTCACATCATACATACATGATGGCGAGGGTGAAATGTTGTGTTGCCGTCTACTATTCCCTTTGCTGTACGGCGTGGAGGTGTGTTGGTGACGTTTTAAAAAAAAAAAAAAAAATGGACGTGTCTTTACTAGTCATTAAGAAGACGCAAGAATTGTACGGGCGGGTGGGGTAGGCGACACGCACGGTGGTGTACCCATTTATTTGGCCCTTGATTTTGATAGCCGTTTCTGCAGTTGATTTGAATGATTGATTGTTGTGCGCACGCACGCCGGTGTCGTCATTCAAGGTGCACGTGTGTTCGGTTCAGTGACGGTAGACGACGACGGCCGTTGTTTGTTGTTATGGGCGTACACGCGGTTGTCTGTGTCCCCCGGTGAAATGGCCGGTTTGTCGGTGATGTGATCCGATCCGGCGGCCCTGAGTAGCTGTCTATGGGCATCATGGCAACGTGTCGGTCTGAACACCCGTCTCACTGTGGCACCGTCGGCGCTGCGAACGGTGACGAAAGGCTGACTGTGATCGGTCGGATGTCATGTCTTGTCTGGGCAGAACGTGTGGAATGAGCAAAAAAAAAAAAAAAAACTGTGGGGACGGAAACAATGGTGGAGGAGGGGAACGAAAATAATAAAACGAAACGAAACGAAGAAAAAGAAGAAGGAGAAGCAATCACCGGAAAACGAGACAGGGGAAAAACGGAGAGGCGCTGTCTAGAGCAACGGAACGTTCCCGTGCATTGCAGCCGCACTGACATGCGTTTACGGCGCGGCTGCAAGTGTCGGCCGTGGTGACGGCTGAATTGCATTGCCTTCCCGGATGCAACGTTCGCCCGATATGGCTCGGAGGAAGAATCTATGAGAGAGTGCCTTGCCCTTGCCGTTTCGTGTGCGGTGTAGCGAATGATGTGTGTGTGTGTGTAGTGGGGAATGGATGGTCGATAGCTGCCGTCACGGTCGAGATAACGCAGTCAAAGGTGTCGCGAAAAAGTGTGTTAGCCGTGGTTGGTTTGTGTGTTTGTTTTGTTTTTAAAGAGAAGGGACGAGAGAAAGAAGGTAGGTGGAGAGTGCGTTGCGTGTTGCGAACTGCGTCCGTGAATACGGCAGTATTTGGTGGTGGGCGTGCCCTTGCAGGTGGCCCGGAAGGCGTGTTCGTTTCGCGGTAGTGTGGACGGGTGAGGGGCACGCGTAACGCTGCGCTGCTGGCATATTCGGGAGATGGGAGGGGGCGAAAGGAGAAAGGAGACGCGGAGGGCGCGTGTGGGTGGTTCGCGCTGCGCTCGGCGGTTGTGTTTGTTTGTGCAACAAATGTGTTGCCGGGAGGGGGACCGTTGTTGTGGTGGTTGCGGTTGTAGCCTCCGACGCGGCTGGCAGTGAACAACGTGAGACGACGGATGCGTGGCTGGGGCGGCGCATGTCGCCGGTGCCATGCCTTTAGAGCCGCGTGGTCGGGGTGTGCGCACCGCGTGTCGTGTTGCGAGACATCACATGTGCTGCTGCGCACCGGTGGCGTGGCGTGGCGTGGCGTGGGGGCGAGGAGAGCGAGCCGCGCCAGTACCGCGCGGTGTGCTTGTGCGCCGGAGAATGGCACACTGCGCCTGCCCGTTGAGGAGGCTGATGGCCGTGGTGTGGTGGAAATGGAGCGCGTCGGACGTGTACCAATGAGAAAGAGAAACAAAGCAAGCAAGCAAGCAACCACGAACGAAAGGTGGAGGGCGGCATTGTGTCACATGTGGCGGTGGGGAAAAACGAAAAAAAAAAACAAAAAACAAAAAACAAAACAAACAACAAACAACAAACAAAGACGTTAAGAAAGAGGAGAAACAACAAAGACAATGAGTCGTGCGTTCGCGAGGGGGGTGGGTGTGCGTGCGTAACGCCGGTACGCGCAGTGCGGAGCCCAACGGCTGTGTCGTCGGCCGAATGGGTGCGGGAATAGAGGCCGCGTCGGCACGGAGAAGGAAGGACGCACGCGCGCTGCGGCGTTGGCGCGGTTTGCGGCTGGCGCCTTTGGTGGCAACGGCCAGGACAAGCAGCGGTGTATGGTGTTGTGCGGGGCGGACAGGGGCGGCGGTGGTGGACGGGGAGGAGGCGGTGGCGTGTGTGGTACGGCGAAAACGGGACGGACGGCCGGCGGATGTTGAGAGGCGCCGCCCGCGCACGCACGCAGACACACAGAAGGGAAGAGCGAGAAAGGAACAAATGGAGGGGGCGAATGTGGAGGTGCGGGGAGGGGGAGGCGGTGGTGTTTGTGGGCATGTGGTGGGAGAGAAGGGCGGGGGCGGAAGGACAGAGGCGCGAGGCGACAGCCTGTGCTTGTTGCTTGCTTTGCGTCTTTTTGTTTTTGTTTTTTTATTTTGTTTTTATCCTTTGGTCGCCTTGGAGCCTGTCGGTCCCGTCCGTGTGTGGCCACGCTGTGGGTGCGTGTATGTTTGTACGTTTCGTTTTTTGTCTTCTTCTGCAGCAGAGGCGGCCAGCAAATGCGTGCGGTTGGATGGATGGGCGGCCACGGCACGGCACGGCACGGCACCGCACCTGTGCCCAAGGAGGAGACGCTGGCGGCGGGCCACCCTCGGATGCGGCCGGCCGGGGCTGTGTGCGCCGCTGCAACAACAACGAGTAAACAAGACGAAGACGAAGCGGATGGCTGGTGAGTGCATTTCGGCGGTAGACAAGGCAGTGTGTGATGTGGCGTTGTGACGGGGGGGGGGGGGGGGGTGGTTTGCTCACGCGGCCTCGTTGTGTTGATGCGCAGGAAGACGAGATGCGGGCAGACGCGTACAGAGAGACGAGCCCGGTCTGCAGCAGGATGTGTGGCGCGCCGAGTGCAGAGCAGCGCGCGCCGGCTGGGCTGGGTTCGGCTGGGCCCGCCCGGCGGCGGGCCGCGCTGTTGTCGCGGACGTGAGCGCCCCCTGGCGGGTGGTCGGAGGCGGCGCGGTGGACGTGTGGCTGGTTGGCAGTGCACATTGCGAGTGGCTGGCTGGCTGGCTGGCTGGCTGGCTGGCTGGCGGGCGGTCGGCGGCGGCGGCGAGAAGAGAGAGGAGGTATGTGTTGCGGGCGCCTTTGCTGCGCTGCGTCGTTGCGTGCCTGGGCGTGCGCCTGTCGACTGTGTGTGACTGTGTTGGGCGTTGTGCCACGTACGTGTGCTCGGCCGAAGGCAGGCGTCGGAAAGAAGAGGGCGAAGGGCAGGAAAGTGGGTCGGTGTGCGTGCGTAGCCCGTGATGTGATGATGTCACGTCACGTCATGTGTTTGCGAAGCGGCTGCCGAGAGGTGTGTGGTAGCGAGCGGGAATGTGCGTTTGGTGGTTGCGGCGTGAGGTGAGGGTGGGAGAATATTGGGCGGGCGGGCGGGCGGGCGGGCGGGCCGTTGTTGGTGGTTCCTCCTGTGGTTGTTTGTGCAGCTTTGATGGCAACGTGGAAGGACGCCGGTTTCGTGCCTTGCGTGTGGTTGTCGACGGTGACTGGTTGGGGTGTGCGCCGATGCACGTGCCATGTCGTTAGTATGTTTGGGTCGTGAGTGTTGTTTTTGGCTGTGTTGTTGTGTACGGGAAGGGGGGGGGGGGGAGAGGAGGAGGCGGGTGGATAGTGCGTGCAGTAGTGTCGTTGCGACGGGCGCGTCGGGTGGAGCTGTGCGTAGTGGCGGAAAGGTGTAGGTTGCGGGAAGGGAGCCCGTCGTGTGTCGTGTCGGTGTCGTTGACGGGGTCGCGTGCGTGCGTTGTGAAATCGAGTGTGGCGGGAAAGGAGCAGTGTGCCGCTGGCGTCGTGGCCGTTAGCAGAGGCTGTGCTTGTCCGTTTGTTACCTGTTGGACGCTTGGTGCGAGTTGTTTGCTGCTGTTGTTGTTGTTATCGTTGTCGTTTGTCGCCCCCGTCTCGCGGGTTGTTTTTGTTTTGTCGGCTGTGCTGTGTCGGCGAGCTGTTTTGCGGTGCGTGAATGTGTTGGTGCAAAAGTGGCGGCGTTATGGCTGCGCCCGCGACGAGCCGCGGGCGCGCCATTGATGATGTTCAAACACAGAGCGGCTGTGTGCAATGGGAGGCCTGCGTACGGGTAGCGGTGTTGTCGTACGTGCATCCGGCCCGGTGCGGAAAGCGCCGTTGCCGTTTGCCCCTTAGTTGCCAGCCATGTCGCGTGAGCGGCGGGTTGCCTCTGGTCGACGTGGTGCTCGGGTTTGTGGTTTTTGGTGCCCTTTGGCCGGTGGGTGGTGTTTAAATTTTGTTTTTGTGTGTGTGTGTGTGTGTGTGTGTGTGTGTGTGTGTGTGTTTTATATCTGCCTCCTGCTCGGTCTTGCGGCGGTTTGGTCGACGTCGTCTGTAGTTTTTGCGGCTTGCCGACGACCGACCGACACACCTTTGAAACCTACGTGTGGCGCCCGAAGGTGAACGTAACCTGACCGCGGACCTCTCGGCGCCTTAACCTAACCTAACCTCTAACCTAAGATGTCCGGCCGTAAAGGTAGGTGCGGCCACCTGACGCCTCACGTCCGAACGCTTAACCTAACTTTGACGCTTAACCTAACTGTAACCCTTAACCTAACCCACGTCCACCTAACCTAACCTCACCTTAGGGTGGTGTACACCGCGAATGCCTTAGGGCATGTTATGTTATATAGTCTTAGGTGGAGTCCACTATACGCAACAAGCGGCTACACGGGTAGCAGGGGTTGTGTGGCGTGGGCTGGGCGGTTCTGTTTAGGTTGGATGGCCCTTGGGCAAGTACGGAAAGGGCAACGGGCGCGGGGCAAGGTCAGGACATGCGGGGACCAAGCGGCAATCGGTATTGTAATTGTCAACTGTCGAAGCTCTGCGTTGGTAAAGTACCGGAACGTCAAGCGCTGATAGAAAGCGCCGAAGCTGCAATCGTTATAGGTACAGACGGTGCTTTAGAAAGGATAGCGTGCATGCAACCGGTGGTGGAGTGGTTCGTCGCTGTTAGTAGTAGTTTATCCTGTGTAGTGAAGTAGAAGTGGTGGACGGTTCCTGTGAACTATTGTGGGTGGAGGGTACACTCAACAGCCGAGCTAGGTTGATAATTGGCTCCTTTTACCGACCTCGCGACTCAGCAGCATTAGTGGCCGAACAAGTGAGAGAAAATGTGGACATACATTTTCCTTTCCGCAGCGTGTTACAGTCTTAGGTGGAGATTTCAATGTGCCAGATGTTCAGGACGGGTGGTAGGGACAGAGCATCGAGTGACAGTATACTGAGTGCACCATCCGAACGAAAAATGCCGCGAGCAATTAAACAGAGAGAGAACCGACTCGTGGAGATAACATCGTGGACCTACCGATGACAAACAGACCCCGAACTTGTCGACTCTGTATGTGCAGAACAGGGACCCAGTGAACAAGAGGCCGTTGCAGCATCGCTGAATATGGACGTTAGTAGGAATATACAAACAAAAAAACAAAAAAAAAAACAAAAAAAAAAAAAAAAAGGGAGGAAGGTTTATCTGTTTAGCAAGAGTAATAGAAGGCAGATTTGAGACTACCAGGCAGATGCAAACGCAAATGTCTGCTCCGACACTGACAATGTTGAGTGTTTATGGAGAAAGTGCAAGGCAATCGTAAAATGCGTCTTAGACAGGTACGTGCCGAGTAAAACTGCGAGGGATGGGAAAAACCCACCGCGGTACAACAACCAAAGTTTAGGAAACTATAGCGAAAGCAAAGAGAGCTTCACTCAAAGTTGAAACGCAGCCAAAACCTCTCAGACAAACAGACGCTAAACGATGTCCAAAGTTAGCGTAAGGAGGGCTATGCGTGAAGCGTCCGGTGAATGCGAAAGTACAATTCCATGTACCGACGTGACAGGAAATCAAATCAAATCCTAGGACGTTGTGGTCGTACGTTGAATCAGTAGTAAGCGGCTCGAAACAGAGGATGACACGCGTAAAGCTGTGAAATACTAAACACCTGTTTCCAAAAGCTGTGTCACGGAGGACGACCGCACTGCAGTTCCTTCTCGCACAAACGAAAAAATGGCTGACATCGAAATAAGTGTCCAAGGAGGAATAGAAAAGCAACTGGAATCACTCAACAGAGGAACGTCCACTGGACCCGACGGGATACCAATTCGATTCTACACAGAGTACGCGACAGAACCTCCTAACAGCCGTGTACCGCAAGTCTCTAGAGGAACGGAGGGTTCCAAATGATTGGAAAAGAGCACAGGTAGTCCCGGGCTTGAAGAAGGGTCGTCGAGCAGATGCGCAAAACTATAGGCCCTATATCTGTGACGTCGATCGGTTGTAGAATTTGAGAACATGTTTTATGCTCGAGTAGTAGCATGTCGTTTTTTGGAAACCCAGTGTCTACTATGTAGGAATCAACATGGATTCCGGAAACAGCGATCGTGTGAGACCCAACGCGCTTTATTTGTTCATGGGACCCAGAAAATATTAGATACAGGCTCCCAGGTAGATGCCATTTTGGTTGACATCCGGAAGGAGGGCGTTCGATACAGTTCCGCACTGTCGCCTGATAAACAAAGTAAGTGTCTGCAGAATGTCGGACCAAGTGTGTGGCTGGACTGAAGAGATTGTAGCAAACAGAACACAGCATGTTGTGTTATCAATGGAGAGACGTCTACAGACGTTAAAGTAACCTCTGGCGTGCCACAGGGGAGTGTTATGGGACCCATTGCTCTTCACACACAATGTATATAAATGACCTAGTAGATAGTGTCGGACGTTGCATGCGTCTTTTCGCGGATGATGCTGTAGTATACAGAGAAGTTGCAGCGAAAAATGCAGGACGATCTGCAGCGGATAGGCACGTGGTGCAGGGAGTGGCAACTGTCCCTTAACATGTATTGCGAATAATATAGAAAGAAGGACCCTTTATTGTATGATTGAGTATATGATAGCGGGACAAACACTGGTAGCAGTTACGTCTGTAAAATATCTGGGAGTATGCGTGCGGAGTGATTGGGAGTGGGATGATCATCATATTAAAAAAAAAAAACAAAAAAAAAAAACAAACAAAAGTAATTGTTGGTAAGGCGGGTACCAGGTTGCGATTTATTGGGAGAATGCGTAGCAAATGTCGTCCATCAACAAAGGAGGAGGTGGCTTACAAAACACCCGTTCGTTCGACCTATACGTGCGTGTTGCCCATCAGTGTGGGATCCGTACCAGGTCGCGTTGACGGAGGCGACGGAGACGATCCAACGTTTCGTCGCAGGGTCATTTGGTAACCGTGATAGCGTTACGGAGATGTTTAACAAACCCACGCGGCAGACTCTGCAATAGAGGCGCTCTGCATCGCGGTGTAGCTTGCTCGCCAGGTTTCGAGATATTGCGTTTCTGGATGGGGTATCGAATATATTGCGTATACCTCCCGAGGAGATCACGAATGGATGTGGTTAGAGAGATTCGAGCGCGCACGGAGGCGTTTTTTTTTTTTTTTTGCAGACTGTCGGTTCGTCCCGCGAACCATACGCGACTGGAACAGCAAAGGGAGGTAAATGACATTGGCACGTGAAGTGCCCTCCGCCACACACCGTTGGGTGGCTTGCGGAGTCTAAATGTTAGAGGTCGGCTGTCGGTGTGTGCTTTTGATGAAGGCAGATTCGGTGCGTCTGTAGTTGCGGATGGCGGTTAGCCACCCTCGCTGAAAGCGGCGAGGGGCGGCGGCGCCTCGGTTGGCCGGTGCCCATGTTGCGCAGGCGGCGCTCGTTTTTGTTTTGCGGCGGGCAATGTTGTGAGAAACGGGCGCGAATGTTGGCGGGCGAGGTGGCCCGACGGCCGCGGGCCGATCGGGAAACGGTGGGAGGGCGATGGGGCGGCGGAGGTGCGTTTGCACGGCCGTCATCGCCGCACGCCTCCGCTTGTGTGGCTGTGGCGGCGGCCGCGCTGGCCGGGCTGGCGCGGCGACGGTGCGCCAGTTTTGCCGAAGGTTTGGCCATTGTGGCGGGTCGTCGGCTGGGGCTGTGGGGGCGGCATTTGGGCGGGGGCGGCGATTCTCGGCGGGCCGAGCCAGGCTGTGGCGCGCGGTAGCTGCAGTTTGGCCGTGGTTTGCGGCGCTGCCGTGGCGACTGGTTGGCGACTGTGGTGTGGCCGTGTGTAGCCCCATCCTCGGTGGTTTGAATGGCGCGGGTGGTTGCGGCGCAGGTTTGGGGCTGGTCCGCACAGGCTGTCGGACGTTGGGCGGTAGCAAGCGCTCCAGTCCACTATCATCTAACTTCATCAAGTGGGAGTAATGTAGCATTTACCCGAAGGCATTTACTACACCGTCTGAGGAACGGAAAAGAGAAACATCAGGATTTTCTTTATTGTCATCTAAGGATGTGGTGGTGGAAACAGACTATCATGGGGAACTGAAGTTTCTGAAAGTTCTGCTGCGGCACCCGCCGCCACCGGCACGACGAAGAAGGCCAAGTCTGCGGCGTCTGCGAAGAAGCCGCGCGCCAAGCCTGCGCACCCGCGCACCTCTGAGATGGTGACGGCCGCCATCAAGAGTCTGAAGGAGCGCGGCGGCTCGTCGCTGCAGGCGATCAAGAAGTACATTGCCGCGCACTACAAGCTGGACGCGGAGAAGCTGGCGCCCTTTATCAAGAAGTACCTCAAGTCGGCCGTCGTGGCTGGCGAGCTGGTGCAGACGAAGGGGAAGGGCGCGTCCGGCTCTTTCAAGCTTGCCGGCGCCGGCGGCGGGGCGGCCGAGGGCGGCAAGGCCCGTGCCGGCGGTGCGAAGAAGAAGCGCGCCGCTCCGGCCAGCAAGGAGAAGAAGGGCGGCCGCGCGGCCGGCGCAAAGAAGGCTGGTGGCGTGAAGGCGGCGACCGGTCGGAAGGCGGGCGCCGCCAAGAAGGCGTCTGCGGCGTCGGCGGCTCCCGCGGGTGCGAAGAAGGCGGCTGCGGCCAAGCCGGCCAAGGCCAAGTCGCCGTCGAAGGCGAAGAAGGCCGCCAAGGTTCCGACGAAGAAGCCGAAGGCGCCGCGCCCGAAGAAGGCGACGACGCCGTCTAAGGCGAAGGCGTCGCCCAAGAAGAAGAAGTAAAGTAGTAACGTTAAAGAAAGGCAAGGGAGAGGGGTTGGCGCTTGACGCCGTCGTCCCCCACCGCCCTCCCCCGCGTCGTCTTAGTGGCGCGCGATGGCACGGCTGCGGCTGTCGCGCGGCCCAAAACGGCCCTTCTCAGGGCCATCAAAGGACGTCGGGAAGGCGTTGATTGTCGTGCATGCGCCGGTGTGGTTGGTTGGTTGGTTGTGTGTGACCCTTGTGGGTACTGTTTGCGTGCCGTGGTGGTTGGATTGTGGTGCCGGTGGCGGTAGGCGGCGGCGCGCGGTAGCGGAGCGGTTGTGGCCGTTTGTTGGTCTTTTTATTTTATTTTATTTGTTTTTGTTGTTGTTGTAGTTGTTTTTTTTTTTTTTTTTTGCGGCGGCCGACGTTTGGTTGCTCATGTATGTTTCTGGAGACTCTTGTTTGTTTGTGTGTTTGCTTGCTTTGCGGATGTCGTGTCTTTTGTGTGTGTGTTGTGTCTCTCTCTGTCTCAAAGCGGCGGGGGGACGTGAGACGTGGAAGTGGCCGGCGGGAATTGGGAAGGCGCGGTGGCGTTGACGTTGTAGTGTAGCGTAGCGTGCGCGCGCCTCGGAGACGGCGGCGGCCAGCCACCCGTGGTGTGTGGTGACGTCGTCCGGCTGTTGTGTGTGTGTGTGTGTGTGTGTGTGTGTGTGTATTGTGAGGGATGGGAGTGACGTCGATTGTTGGCGAGAGCGGCTGTGGACGGGAGGGGAATTGGTTGTTGTTGTTTTGCGGGGCGGCAAGACCGACAAAAGTTTTGCTCGCGACGGAGAGATGTTAGTGGCCCTGAAAAGGGCCGTTTTTGTTGGGCGGGCGCGCGTGCGCGTGCGCGGCGCGGTTTCTAGGCGCGCTCGCCGCGGATGCGGCGCGCGAGCTGGATGTCCTTGGGCATGATGGTGACGCGCTTGGCGTGGATTGCGCACAGGTTGGTGTCTTCGAAGAGGCCGACGAGGTAGGCCTCGCTGGCCTCCTGCAGGGCCATGACTGCGGAGCTCTGGAAGCGCAGGTCGGTCTTGAAGTCCTGGGCGATCTCGCGCACTAGGCGCTGGAACGGCAGCTTGCGGATGAGCAGCTCTGTGCTCTTCTGGTAGCGCCTGATTTCCCGCAGGGCGACGGTGCCCGGCCTGTAGCGGTGGGGCTTCTTGACGCCGCCGGTGGCGGGCGCGCTCTTCCTCGCCGCCTTGGTGGCGAGCTGTTTGCGCGGCGCCTTTCCGCCGGTGGACTTGCGGGCCGTTTGCTTTGTGCGGGCCATAGCGGTTAGCGGCGTGGAGGTGCGTGCGGTACACGAAGCGTCCGGTGCTGCCTTGACAACGGGCCCGCGCGCTTCGCTTCGCTTCGCTTCGCTTGAAAATCACGGACCTCCTCAGTCCGGAGATGGTGGAGGCTAAGCAGCAGTGCTGCTGTTCCTCCTTGATTCCTCGGTTGTCGTATTTGTGGCCTCTCGTTGGAATGGGCCTCGGCTACCCCGCTGAGTTTAGACTAGCGAAGTAGTCGTGTATTGGTATGTCTTCTGGGGCAGGCTGACGCCTGCCGGAGCGCCACTCCTCCTTCACCCACTTCTCTGTGACCCGGGTGATGTGTTCCCAGTCCGAAGGGGTGAAGATGGGGCGGCTGTTGAGCAATTTCAGCTCCTTCCTGGTTACGGCCTCATGCAAGATGCACCTCATGTGTTTGAGGTCACACGGTTGGTGAGGCGGTGGTGGCTTCGCGTGCGCCGGCGTGAATGGGTATGGGTTTTCCCCGTGAGGGTACGACCCGTCCTTCAGCGACGCCACGATCTTCTTGAGGAAGGGCTGCACGCTCCGCTCGTCTGGGAGCGGAAGGGGCAGCTCTTCGTCTGTTACCGCTTCTGCAGCTTGCGAAGAAGCGGGCTTCGTCCTGAGGGGTGGAGTGGCTGGACAGGCGTTGTCCAGGCCCGGTTGTGCCCAGCCATTAATATTCCGGAACATCTGCATCGCCTGGTCCGCGATCGCATCGAGCGACCGGTGTTCCGCCGCCGTCACGGTAACTGTGGGTGTCTCCGTGTGCGTCTCCACGTCGTGTGCCCGCGGCTCGACCTCCCCGTCAGGAGGGAGAGCAGGCAGCACCACTTCGATCTCCATGGGTGCCTCCGCGCCGCCCGTCACATCAACTGGCGGCTCGGGTGGCACCGTCTGGGTGGAGGCGTCGACCCCCGTTGGCCGACTCGCAGTGGGGTTTGGCGGCCCCGCGCCGCGCTTATATGCCCTCGGTGCGCGTGGTGGGGGGAGGGCGGGCCAGAGTCTATATAGGGGGGCGGCGGCAGAGAGCTCGCACCGTAGCCGACTCGCTAGCGCCGGGTGAGGAGCTGGCGCTTGTGTTTTTTCGCTTGCTTGCTTTGAGGAGGAGGAAGGAAGAAGAATGACAGGCCGCGGCAAGGGAGGAAAGGGGCTGGGCAAGGGTGGCGCCAAGCGGCACCGCAAGGTGTTGCGCGACAACATCCAGGGCATCACGAAGCCCGCCATCCGCCGCCTGGCTCGCAGGGGCGGCGTGAAGCGCATCTCTGGTCTGATCTACGAGGAGACCCGCGGAGTGCTGAAGGTGTTCCTGGAGAACGTGATCCGCGACGCGGTGACGTACACTGAGCACGCCAAGCGCAAGACTGTGACGGCCATGGACGTGGTGTACGCCCTGAAGAGGCAGGGGCGCACCCTGTACGGTTTCGGCGGTTAGGCAGGCAGGCAGCCAGCCAGCCGGTGTGCTGTGCTGCGTTGTGGCCTTCCCGCGGCCGTGCCGTGCCCGTGCTTGGTGGGAGAGACGAAAACGGCCCTTTTCAGGGCCACCACACTGTTCGGAGATTGAAAAGTGCGAAAGAGTCTGTGTTGCCTGTGCGTGTTGTTGTTGTTGTTGCTGCTGCGCGTGCGTTAGTTTTTGAGTTTGACGCGATGGGCGCGGCTGAGTCCAGTGTGTGCGTGGTTTGTTGTTTGTTTGTGGCGTGGGCATAGGCGGGCGGGCCGGATCGATCGATCGATCGATCGGATCAGCTGTTTGGTTTTTTTTGTCTGTGCCACGCGCGCCCCTTTAATTGAAACATTATAATGCTAACAATGATCATCACATTATCGGTGTATTGATGTCGTTGTCGTTTGGAACGCGACTCTGTGCGTGCGCGGAGGGGTGCAGAAACAAAAAAGACAAAAAGAGAGAAACGACAAAATGTGTGCGCGTTCGGCCACACGGGCTGTGGACAAGATGGCGGACGTGCGCCGGCGCTGGCTGTGCAATGTATGTATGTGGACGTGTTGTGTAAAGTGCGGCGAGCACGGACGACGGAAACTTTGCTTTGGACGTAGGTTTGTGTGGTGGCCCTGAAAAGGGCCGATTGTTGTGAGCCGAGCCGGCAAGGCAAAGGCAGGCGCGTTTGCGTGCAGGGAGCACGCAAGCGCAGCGCCGCGCTCTCTGTTTAGGCCTTCTTCTCGGTCTTCTTTGGCAGCAGGACGGCCTGGATGTTGGGCAGGACACCACCCTGTGCGATGGTGACGCCCGACAAGAGCTTGTTGAGCTCCTCGTCGTTGCGGATGGCGAGCTGCAGGTGGCGCGGGATGATGCGCGTCTTCTTGTTGTCGCGGGCCGCGTTTCCGGCCAGCTCGAGCACCTCAGCCGCGAGGTACTCCATGACGGCGGCGAGGTAGACGGGCGCCCCGGCGCCGACGCGCTCGGCGTAGTTTCCCTTGCGCAGGAGGCGGTGGATTCTGCCGACCGGGAACTGGAGCCCAGCCCTGCTTGAGCGGGACTTTGACTTGCCCTTGACTTTGCCTCCCTTTCCGCGTCCGGACATGGCGTTTGGCTAGTTGAAACACGTAACGTAACGGTGCGAGCCGCAGCGAGTCGAGCAGCGGAGTGCGTGGCGGCGGGACTGCTGCTCACTCTAATTTCTTCCTCTGTCTTCAGAGGTTGTGTTCTGAGAAGGTTTTTGTCCCATTCGGACATTTCCTTCAATTTTCTGGGGGGTTTGTTGGATGTGCTTGTCTTTTTGTTTGTTCTTTTCTTTAGAGTGCTTGTGGATTCTTTTCTGTCACTTTATTAGTAACGGTCATTTTTTTTTTTTTTTAATATTTATTTTTTTTTTTCTCTTTTAGTTATGCGAGGAGTATTGCTTTTGGTCTTTTATACCGGTCTGGTACGTTGTTGTACCGACCAAGTGAGTTTATGAGGTCGTTTGGCGATCTTTCCGCGTTGGCGTAGAACTGCTCCGCCAGGGTTCGGAATCTCGTGTTTAATTTTTCGATGTCTGCCGCTATGTGGAGGTCTTCCGTCGGGAAGCGCGGCGGTGTGTGTAGCGCTCTTCTGAGCGCTCTGTTCTGAATCTTTTGTAGCCGTTCTACCGTCGATCTAGCAGCGTAACCCCATACTGGGCACGCATACTCCAGTATCGGTCTAATTAGACTTCGATAGACGGCTACTCCTGTGCTTGGGTCAAGGGAACTTGTACTGTTTAGTATTGGGTAGAGGATCTGCATCCTGCCTAGGGCCTTTTTGCGAACCTCCTCGATGTGGCACTTCCAAGTCAGGCGCTTGTCTAGTGTCACACCGAGGTACCTCGCAGTGTTTCTCCAGGGGAGGTTTTGGCCCTGCAGGTGCAGCATTTGGTAGGGTCTTCTGGGGGGGCGAAGTTTACCGAGACGTCTAGTCATTAGCATGGCTTGGGTCTTCTCAGAGTTGAGTGAGATTCGCCATTGTTTGGCCCATTCGTCTGTCTTATTTAGGGCGGTTTGGAGACGTCTCGTGACCAGGTTCCTGTTTGTTGAGCAGGAGAAGAATGCGGTGTCGTCAGCATACTGTGCTGTTTGTACGTATTGGGTGGTTGGTATATCCGCAGTGTAGAGACTGTACAGGGTTGGACCAAGAACCGAACCCTGTGGTACCCCTGCATGTATTCTTCTCCTGCTTGACAGTGATGTTTCTACCTTTACAGAGAATGTCCTACCGGAGAGATAGCTTTTTATAAGTTTCACAATCTTTCCGGGGAAGCCCTGGGTGTACATTTTATGGAGAAGCCCGGTGTGCCAGACTGAATCAAAGGCTTTTGCCACGTCTAGTAGGACGATCCCGCAATAGCCTTTGCGGTTGAAGCTTTCTGTGGCTGCTTCTACTACCCTCATTATTTGTTGGGGGGCCGAATGTTGTGGGCGGAACCCAAACTGGAATTTGGGCAGGATTTGCTCTCTTCTGATGTGATCCTGTATCGGTACTAGGAGGAGACGCTCGTATAGTTTACTGAGGGTAGGCAGTAGACTAATTGGTCTGTAGTGTTGCGGGAACACCGGGTCTTTTCCAGGTTTTGCGATCGAGACTACTTCAGCGTGTTTCCACTGTGTCGGGAATTTTAGCGATCGCGTAATTTCGTTTAGGATATCTGCTAAGTGTGTTATTGCCATGGGCGGGATATGTTTTAATAGTTCGTTGGTGAGCTGGTCGTGGCCTGGTGCCTTTCTTGTTGGCAGCGATTTGATGACACTAGCCACATCTTCAGAACTGAAGTGCGGCGTGTATTCATCGTCGTCGTCTGCCTCTAAAAAGGTGGCCAGTTGTCTGCGGACGATTGCGACGTGTTCTCTGTCCTGTACCTCTGCTGGCGTAAATTGTTTTTCGAACACGTCTGCTAGTGCATTTGCTTTGTCTTCGGTGCTGAATTGCAGTCCACGTTCACCATGCAGAGGGGGCATTTTTGCGCGTCTTCTCGTGAACTGCTTCGTGGCTTGCCACAAGCTGTGGTCATCTAGTTTGAGAGTTGATAGTCGTTCTGACCATTGCTGGTTGCGATACTCAGTGAGTGCAACTTTCAACTCTCGTTGTAGTCTGTTGAGCAGCCTCCTCGTGTTTTTGTTCCTAGTAAGTTTCCATTCTTTGGCGATCCTGTTTTTGTGTCTGATTTGGGCAAGCAGGTGCTGAGGGAGCTGCCTGGAGCGGGGGGCTCCCGCTGGCGCAGGTGTTGCTTCCTCAGCTGCTTGCAGGATCGCTTTAGTGAAGTCTTCCAGCGCTTGTTCAGCAGTCTCTGCTGTTGGAGGCGGGGCTTGGGCAAGTTCAGCAGCTATTCCGTTGCTGAACTGTTCCCAGTTTGTTCGTTTGTAAGTTGTGGTGCGCTGTGGGAGCGAGAGCCATTCTCCCATGTCGACCTCTAGGATAACTGGATTGTGGTCTGAAGACATCCTGTTTATCGAATTGGCAGACACAAAACCCGTAACGTGTTTCGTGAGTGCGATGTCGAGGACGTCCGCCCTGTTTCCGTTGTTTGGGAAATGGGTGGGCTCCACGGGGCCCCATACCTGAAACTGGTGGATGCGCGCGAGTCGTTGCAGTTGTCGACCAGCTCTGTTGCTTACTCGTGAGTGCCAGTCTGCGTGCTTGGCATTGAGGTCTCCTCCTATTAGGAGCTTGCCTCTTATTCTCCCTAGTGCAGCTATGTCCTCTTCTTCTAACGTTTGGGAAGGGGGGCGGTAGGCTGCAACGACTGTGAGGGGCCCTGTTACAGTGGCAATTTCTATTGCGACTGTTTCAATTTGGCGAGTTGCTGGTGGGTACACTTGGTGGTGTCTAATACCTCGTTTGACATATACTGCAACCCCGCCTCCTGCGGTAGGCCGATCGCGTCTGTAGCAGTTGTAGTTAGCTACAGAAGCTCTTACACCTGGCTTCAGGTGTGTTTCGGCCACTAAGCATATGTCAATGTCTTCCTCTTTTATGAATTCCCTGAATTCGAGGGCTTGCTGGAATAGACCGTTTGCGTTGAAGACGCACATTTTTAGACCTTGTATGTTAGGTCGTCTATCCATGTCGAGGGTTGGGGTTTCCTGATGTGCGGCGGGACTAGGGTGGGGGTCCCTTTATGGGCTCGGGTGCGGCGGCCGGTTGCGCGCGCGCCCCATTGGTCGGCGGCCGCAACAGGGCGAGCTGGTAAAGGTGGGGTGTTGCGGTAGCGGCGGGTGCCACTGTGTGGGGAGACGCTGACTAGAGCGGAGCGCTTGCTGCTTGCTGTTGTACGTTCGAGATGCCGCCCAAGACTAGCGGGAAGGCCGCCAAGAAGGCTGGCAAGGCGCAGAAGAACATTTCGAAGGGCGACAAGAAGAAGAAGCGCAAGAGGAAGGAGAGCTATGCCATCTACATCTACAAGGTGCTGAAGCAGGTGCACCCCGACACGGGCATCTCGTCGAAGGCGATGAGCATCATGAACAGCTTCGTGAACGACATTTTCGAGCGCATTGCGGCCGAGGCGTCTCGCCTGGCGCACTACAACAAGCGCTCGACCATCACGTCCCGCGAGATCCAGACGGCTGTGCGGCTCTTGCTGCCTGGCGAGCTGGCCAAGCACGCCGTGAGCGAGGGCACGAAGGCGGTGACCAAGTACACGAGCTCCAAGTGAGGGGGTTAAGGCTCTAGGGAGCTCCCCTCCGTTGCGAGAGCGGCAAAACGGCCCTTTTCAGGGCCACCAAATTGCCTTTGCGGGAAGAGCGGAATTGTTGTTTGTGTGAGGCGGCGCATAGCTACCCGGTTTGGTTGGTTGCGAAGCAGCTGGTGGTGGTTATGCGTGCTCGCGAGTCGTGGCGTGGTTGGTTGGTTGGTTGGTTGTTTGTCGACACACAGACAGGAGGTGTTGTCTGTGTCGCTGATTCCTTTCCTTTCTTTGTCTCTGTCTGCCCGGTTAGTCACGTGACTGCAATTGAAACCCCTCGCGATTGTTGGATGTCACCGTTAGGGCCGTCTGCGGGTTTGTTTGTTGTCACATCATACATACATGATGGCGAGGGTGAAATGTTGTGTTGCCGTCTACTATTCCCTTTGCTGTACGGCGTGGAGGTGTGTTGGTGACGTTTTAAAAAAAAAAAAAAAAATGGACGTGTCTTTACTAGTCATTAAGAAGACGCAAGAATTGTACGGGCGGGTGGGGTAGGCGACACGCACGGTGGTGTACCCATTTATTTGGCCCTTGATTTTGATAGCCGTTTCTGCAGTTGATTTGAATGATTGATTGTTGTGCGCACGCACGCCGGTGTCGTCATTCAAGGTGCACGTGTGTTCGGTTCAGTGACGGTAGACGACGACGGCCGTTGTTTGTTGTTATGGGCGTACACGCGGTTGTCTGTGTCCCCCGGTGAAATGGCCGGTTTGTCGGTGATGTGATCCGATCCGGCGGCCCTGAGTAGCTGTCTATGGGCATCATGGCAACGTGTCGGTCTGAACACCCGTCTCACTGTGGCACCGTCGGCGCTGCGAACGGTGACGAAAGGCTGACTGTGATCGGTCGGATGTCATGTCTTGTCTGGGCAGAACGTGTGGAATGAGCAAAAAAAAAAAAAAAAACTGTGGGGACGGAAACAATGGTGGAGGAGGGGAACGAAAATAATAAAACGAAACGAAACGAAGAAAAAGAAGAAGGAGAAGCAATCACCGGAAAACGAGACAGGGGAAAAACGGAGAGGCGCTGTCTAGAGCAACGGAACGTTCCCGTGCATTGCAGCCGCACTGACATGCGTTTACGGCGCGGCTGCAAGTGTCGGCCGTGGTGACGGCTGAATTGCATTGCCTTCCCGGATGCAACGTTCGCCCGATATGGCTCGGAGGAAGAATCTATGAGAGAGTGCCTTGCCCTTGCCGTTTCGTGTGCGGTGTAGCGAATGATGTGTGTGTGTGTGTAGTGGGGAATGGATGGTCGATAGCTGCCGTCACGGTCGAGATAACGCAGTCAAAGGTGTCGCGAAAAAGTGTGTTAGCCGTGGTTGGTTTGTGTGTTTGTTTTGTTTTGAAAGAGAAGGGACGAGAGAAAGAAGGTAGGTGGAGAGTGCGTTGCGTGTTGCGAACTGCGTCCGTGAATACGGCAGTATTTGGTGGTGGGCGTGCCCTTGCAGGTGGCCCGGAAGGCGTGTTCGTTTCGCGGTAGTGTGGACGGGTGAGGGGCACGCGTAACGCTGCGCTGCTGGCATATTCGGGAGATGGGAGGGGGCGAAAGGAGAAAGGAGACGCGGAGGGCGCGTGTGGGTGGTTCGCGCTGCGCTCGGCGGTTGTGTTTGTTTGTGCAACAAATGTGTTGCCGGGAGGGGGACCGTTGTTGTGGTGGTTGCGGTTGTAGCCTCCGACGCGGCTGGCAGTGAACAACGTGAGACGACGGATGCGTGGCTGGGGCGGCGCATGTCGCCGGTGCCATGCCTTTAGAGCCGCGTGGTCGGGGTGTGCGCACCGCGTGTCGTGTTGCGAGACATCACATGTGCTGCTGCGCACCGGTGGCGTGGCGTGGCGTGGCGTGGGGGCGAGGAGAGCGAGCCGCGCCAGTACCGCGCGGTGTGCTTGTGCGCCGGAGAATGGCACACTGCGCCTGCCCGTTGAGGAGGCTGATGGCCGTGGTGTGGTGGAAATGGAGCGCGTCGGACGTGTACCAATGAGAAAGAGAAACAAAGCAAGCAAGCAAGCAACCACGAACGAAAGGTGGAGGGCGGCATTGTGTCACATGTGGCGGTGGGGAAAAACGAAAAAAAAAAACAAAAAACAAAAAACAAAACAAACAACAAACAACAAACAAAGACGTTAAGAAAGAGGAGAAACAACAAAGACAATGAGTCGTGCGTTCGCGAGGGGGGTGGGTGTGCGTGCGTAACGCCGGTACGCGCAGTGCGGAGCCCAACGGCTGTGTCGTCGGCCGAATGGGTGCGGGAATAGAGGCCGCGTCGGCACGGAGAAGGAAGGACGCACGCGCGCTGCGGCGTTGGCGCGGTTTGCGGCTGGCGCCTTTGGTGGCAACGGCCAGGACAAGCAGCGGTGTATGGTGTTGTGCGGGGCGGACAGGGGCGGCGGTGGTGGACGGGGAGGAGGCGGTGGCGTGTGTGGTACGGCGAAAACGGGACGGACGGCCGGCGGATGTTGAGAGGCGCCGCCCGCGCACGCACGCAGACACACAGAAGGGAAGAGCGAGAAAGGAACAAATGGAGGGGGCGAATGTGGAGGTGCGGGGAGGGGGAGGCGGTGGTGTTTGTGGGCATGTGGTGGGAGAGAAGGGCGGGGGCGGAAGGACAGAGGCGCGAGGCGACAGCCTGTGCTTGTTGCTTGCTTTGCGTCTTTTTGTTTTTGTTTTTTTATTTTGTTTTTATCCTTTGGTCGCCTTGGAGCCTGTCGGTCCCGTCCGTGTGTGGCCACGCTGTGGGTGCGTGTATGTTTGTACGTTTCGTTTTTTGTCTTCTTCTGCAGCAGAGGCGGCCAGCAAATGCGTGCGGTTGGATGGATGGGCGGCCACGGCACGGCACGGCACGGCACCGCACCTGTGCCCAAGGAGGAGACGCTGGCGGCGGGCCACCCTCGGATGCGGCCGGCCGGGGCTGTGTGCGCCGCTGCAACAACAACGAGTAAACAAGACGAAGACGAAGCGGATGGCTGGTGAGTGCATTTCGGCGGTAGACAAGGCAGTGTGTGATGTGGCGTTGTGACGGGGGGGGGGGGGGGGGTGGTTTGCTCACGCGGCCTCGTTGTGTTGATGCGCAGGAAGACGAGATGCGGGCAGACGCGTACAGAGAGACGAGCCCGGTCTGCAGCAGGATGTGTGGCGCGCCGAGTGCAGAGCAGCGCGCGCCGGCTGGGCTGGGTTCGGCTGGGCCCGCCCGGCGGCGGGCCGCGCTGTTGTCGCGGACGTGAGCGCCCCCTGGCGGGTGGTCGGAGGCGGCGCGGTGGACGTGTGGCTGGTTGGCAGTGCACATTGCGAGTGGCTGGCTGGCTGGCTGGCTGGCTGGCTGGCGGGCGGTCGGCGGCGGCGGCGAGAAGAGAGAGGAGGTATGTGTTGCGGGCGCCTTTGCTGCGCTGCGTCGTTGCGTGCCTGGGCGTGCGCCTGTCGACTGTGTGTGACTGTGTTGGGCGTTGTGCCACGTACGTGTGCTCGGCCGAAGGCAGGCGTCGGAAAGAAGAGGGCGAAGGGCAGGAAAGTGGGTCGGTGTGCGTGCGTAGCCCGTGATGTGATGATGTCACGTCACGTCATGTGTTTGCGAAGCGGCTGCCGAGAGGTGTGTGGTAGCGAGCGGGAATGTGCGTTTGGTGGTTGCGGCGTGAGGTGAGGGTGGGAGAATATTGGGGCGGGCGGGCGGGCGGGCGGGCCGTTGTTGGTGGTTCCTCCTGTGGTTGTTTGTGCAGCTTTGATGGCAACGTGGAAGGACGCCGGTTTCGTGCCTTGCGTGTGGTTGTCGACGGTGACTGGTTGGGGTGTGCGCCGATGCACGTGCCATGTCGTTAGTATGTTTGGGTCGTGAGTGTTGTTTTTGGCTGTGTTGTTGTGTACGGGAAGGGGGGGGGGGGGAGAGGAGGAGGCGGGTGGATAGTGCGTGCAGTAGTGTCGTTGCGACGGGCGCGTCGGGTGGAGCTGTGCGTAGTGGCGGAAAGGTGTAGGTTGCGGGAAGGGAGCCCGTCGTGTGTCGTGTCGGTGTCGTTGACGGGGTCGCGTGCGTGCGTTGTGAAATCGAGTGTGGCGGGAAAGGAGCAGTGTGCCGCTGGCGTCGTGGCCGTTAGCAGAGGCTGTGCTTGTCCGTTTGTTACCTGTTGGACGCTTGGTGCGAGTTGTTTGCTGCTGTTGTTGTTGTTATCGTTGTCGTTTGTCGCCCCCGTCTCGCGGGTTGTTTTTGTTTTGTCGGCTGTGCTGTGTCGGCGAGCTGTTTTGCGGTGCGTGAATGTGTTGGTGCAAAAGTGGCGGCGTTATGGCTGCGCCCGCGACGAGCCGCGGGCGCGCCATTGATGATGTTCAAACACAGAGCGGCTGTGTGCAATGGGAGGCCTGCGTACGGGTAGCGGTGTTGTCGTACGTGCATCCGGCCCGGTGCGGAAAGCGCCGTTGCCGTTTGCCCCTTAGTTGCCAGCCATGTCGCGTGAGCGGCGGGTTGCCTCTGGTCGACGTGGTGCTCGGGTTTGTGGTTTTTGGTGCCCTTTGGCCGGTGGGTGGTGTTTAAATTTTGTTTTTGTGTGTGTGTGTGTGTGTGTGTGTGTGTGTGTGTGTGTGTTTTATATCTGCCTCCTGCTCGGTCTTGCGGCGGTTTGGTCGACGTCGTCTGTAGTTTTTGCGGCTTGCCGACGACCGACCGACACACCTTTGAAACCTACGTGTGGCGCCCGAAGGTGAACGTAACCTGACCGCGGACCTCTCGGCGCCTTAACCTAACCTAACCTCTAACCTAAGATGTCCGGCCGTAAAGGTAGGTGCGGCCACCTGACGCCTCACGTCCGAACGCTTAACCTAACTTTGACGCTTAACCTAACTGTAACCCTTAACCTAACCCACGTCCACCTAACCTAACCTCACCTTAGGGTGGTGTACACCGCGAATGCCTTAGGGCATGTTATGTTATATAGTCTTAGGTGGAGTCCACTATACGCAACAAGCGGCTACACGGGTAGCAGGGGTTGTGTGGCGTGGGCTGGGCGGTTCTGTTCTGTTTAGGTTGGATGGCCCTTGGGCAAGTACGGAAAGGGCAACGGGCGCGGGGCAAGGTCAGGACATGCGGGGACCAAGCGGCAATCGGTATTGTAATTGTCAACTGTCGAAGCTCTGCGTTGGTAAAGTACCGGAACGTCAAGCGCTGATAGAAAGCGCCGAAGCTGCAATCGTTATAGGTACAGACGGTGCTTTAGAAAGGATAGCGTGCATGCAACCGGTGGTGGAGTGGTTCGTCGCTGTTAGTAGTAGTTTATCCTGTGTAGTGAAGTAGAAGTGGTGGACGGTTCCTGTGAACTATTGTGGGTGGAGGGTACACTCAACAGCCGAGCTAGGTTGATAATTGGCTCCTTTTACCGACCTCGCGACTCAGCAGCATTAGTGGCCGAACAAGTGAGAGAAAATGTGGACATACATTTTCCTTTCCGCAGCGTGTTACAGTCTTAGGTGGAGATTTCAATGTGCCAGATGTTCAGGACGGGTGGTAGGGACAGAGCATCGAGTGACAGTATACTGAGTGCACCATCCGAACGAAAAATGCCGCGAGCAATTAAACAGAGAGAGAACCGACTCGTGGAGATAACATCGTGGACCTACCGATGACAAACAGACCCCGAACTTGTCGACTCTGTATGTGCAGAACAGGGACCCAGTGAACAAGAGGCCGTTGCAGCATCGCTGAATATGGACGTTAGTAGGAATATACAAACAAAAAAACAAAAAAAAAAACAAAAAAAAAAAAAAAAAGGGAGGAAGGTTTATCTGTTTAGCAAGAGTAATAGAAGGCAGATTTGAGACTACCAGGCAGATGCAAACGCAAATGTCTGCTCCGACACTGACAATGTTGAGTGTTTATGGAGAAAGTGCAAGGCAATCGTAAAATGCGTCTTAGACAGGTACGTGCCGAGTAAAACTGCGAGGGATGGGAAAAACCCACCGCGGTACAACAACCAAAGTTTAGGAAACTATAGCGAAAGCAAAGAGAGCTTCACTCAAAGTTGAAACGCAGCCAAAACCTCTCAGACAAACAGACGCTAAACGATGTCCAAAGTTAGCGTAAGGAGGGCTATGCGTGAAGCGTCCGGTGAATGCGAAAGTACAATTCCATGTACCGACGTGACAGGAAATCAAATCAAATCCTAGGACGTTGTGGTCGTACGTTGAATCAGTAGTAAGCGGCTCGAAACAGAGGATGACACGCGTAAAGCTGTGAAATACTAAACACCTGTTTCCAAAAGCTGTGTCACGGAGGACGACCGCACTGCAGTTCCTTCTCGCACAAACGAAAAAATGGCTGACATCGAAATAAGTGTCCAAGGAGGAATAGAAAAGCAACTGGAATCACTCAACAGAGGAACGTCCACTGGACCCGACGGGATACCAATTCGATTCTACACAGAGTACGCGACAGAACCTCCTAACAGCCGTGTACCGCAAGTCTCTAGAGGAACGGAGGGTTCCAAATGATTGGAAAAGAGCACAGGTAGTCCCGGGCTTGAAGAAGGGTCGTCGAGCAGATGCGCAAAACTATAGGCCCTATATCTGTGACGTCGATCGGTTGTAGAATTTGAGAACATGTTTTATGCTCGAGTAGTAGCATGTCGTTTTTTGGAAACCCAGTGTCTACTATGTAGGAATCAACATGGATTCCGGAAACAGCGATCGTGTGAGACCCAACGCGCTTTATTTGTTCATGGGACCCAGAAAATATTAGATACAGGCTCCCAGGTAGATGCCATTTTGGTTGACATCCGGAAGGAGGGCGTTCGATACAGTTCCGCACTGTCGCCTGATAAACAAAGTAAGTGTCTGCAGAATGTCGGACCAAGTGTGTGGCTGGACTGAAGAGATTGTAGCAAACAGAACACAGCATGTTGTGTTATCAATGGAGAGACGTCTACAGACGTTAAAGTAACCTCTGGCGTGCCACAGGGGAGTGTTATGGGACCCATTGCTCTTCACACACAATGTATATAAATGACCTAGTAGATAGTGTCGGACGTTGCATGCGTCTTTTCGCGGATGATGCTGTAGTATACAGAGAAGTTGCAGCGAAAAATGCAGGACGATCTGCAGCGGATAGGCACGTGGTGCAGGGAGTGGCAACTGTCCCTTAACATGTATTGCGAATAATATAGAAAGAAGGACCCTTTATTGTATGATTGAGTATATGATAGCGGGACAAACACTGGTAGCAGTTACGTCTGTAAAATATCTGGGAGTATGCGTGCGGAGTGATTGGGAGTGGGATGATCATCATATTAAAAAAAAAAAACAAAAAAAAAAAACAAACAAAAGTAATTGTTGGTAAGGCGGGTACCAGGTTGCGATTTATTGGGAGAATGCGTAGCAAATGTCGTCCATCAACAAAGGAGGAGGTGGCTTACAAAACACCCGTTCGTTCGACCTATACGTGCGTGTTGCCCATCAGTGTGGGATCCGTACCAGGTCGCGTTGACGGAGGCGACGGAGACGATCCAACGTTTCGTCGCAGGGTCATTTGGTAACCGTGATAGCGTTACGGAGATGTTTAACAAACCCACGCGGCAGACTCTGCAATAGAGGCGCTCTGCATCGCGGTGTAGCTTGCTCGCCAGGTTTCGAGATATTGCGTTTCTGGATGGGGTATCGAATATATTGCGTATACCTCCCGAGGAGATCACGAATGGATGTGGTTAGAGAGATTCGAGCGCGCACGGAGGCGTTTTTTTTTTTTTTTTGCAGACTGTCGGTTCGTCCCGCGAACCATACGCGACTGGAACAGCAAAGGGAGGTAAATGACATTGGCACGTGAAGTGCCCTCCGCCACACACCGTTGGGTGGCTTGCGGAGTCTAAATGTTAGAGGTCGGCTGTCGGTGTGTGCTTTTGATGAAGGCAGATTCGGTGCGTCTGTAGTTGCGGATGGCGGTTAGCCACCCTCGCTGAAAGCGGCGAGGGGCGGCGGCGCCTCGGTTGGCCGGTGCCCATGTTGCGCAGGCGGCGCTCGTTTTTGTTTTGCGGCGGGCAATGTTGTGAGAAACGGGCGCGAATGTTGGCGGGCGAGGTGGCCCGACGGCCGCGGGCCGATCGGGAAACGGTGGGAGGGCGATGGGGCGGCGGAGGTGCGTTTGCACGGCCGTCATCGCCGCACGCCTCCGCTTGTGTGGCTGTGGCGGCGGCCGCGCTGGCCGGGCTGGCGCGGCGACGGTGCGCCAGTTTTGCCGAAGGTTTGGCCATTGTGGCGGGTCGTCGGCTGGGGCTGTGGGGGCGGCATTTGGGCGGGGGCGGCGATTCTCGGCGGGCCGAGCCAGGCTGTGGCGCGCGGTAGCTGCAGTTTGGCCGTGGTTTGCGGCGCTGCCGTGGCGACTGGTTGGCGACTGTGGTGTGGCCGTGTGTAGCCCCATCCTCGGTGGTTTGAATGGCGCGGGTGGTTGCGGCGCAGGTTTGGGGCTGGTCCGCACAGGCTGTCGGACGTTGGGCGGTAGCAAGCGCGGGAGGCGCGGCGCGGCGGCGCGCAGAGTGGCGGCCGCTCTCTCGGCCGTCCGCGCCCGCCCGCGACACTGGCTGGGCCTGGCGGCGCGGCGGCTATTCTCTGCCGTGCTCGCCGCTCTCTCGCTGTTCTGTTGTTGTGTGTACGCGCGTCGTCCGTCGAAATAATGGCAGATCAGGCGGCTACGAACGAGACTGCTGCGGCACCCGCCGCCACCGGCACGACGAAGAAGGCCAAGTCTGCGGCGTCTGCGAAGAAGCCGCGCGCCAAGCCTGCGCACCCGCGCACCTCTGAGATGGTGACGGCCGCCATCAAGAGTCTGAAGGAGCGCGGCGGCTCGTCGCTGCAGGCGATCAAGAAGTACATTGCCGCGCACTACAAGCTGGACGCGGAGAAGCTGGCGCCCTTTATCAAGAAGTACCTCAAGTCGGCCGTCGTGGCTGGCGAGCTGGTGCAGACGAAGGGGAAGGGCGCGTCCGGCTCTTTCAAGCTTGCCGGCGCCGGCGGCGGGGCGGCCGAGGGCGGCAAGGCCCGTGCCGGCGGTGCGAAGAAGAAGCGCGCCGCTCCGGCCAGCAAGGAGAAGAAGGGCGGCCGCGCGGCCGGCGCAAAGAAGGCTGGTGGCGTGAAGGCGGCGACCGGTCGGAAGGCGGGCGCCGCCAAGAAGGCGTCTGCGGCGTCGGCGGCTCCCGCGGGTGCGAAGAAGGCGGCTGCGGCCAAGCCGGCCAAGGCCAAGTCGCCGTCGAAGGCGAAGAAGGCCGCCAAGGTTCCGACGAAGAAGCCGAAGGCGCCGCGCCCGAAGAAGGCGACGACGCCGTCTAAGGCGAAGGCGTCGCCCAAGAAGAAGAAGTAAAGTAGTAACGTTAAAGAAAGGCAAGGGAGAGGGGTTGGCGCTTGACGCCGTCGTCCCCCACCGCCCTCCCCCGCGTCGTCTTAGTGGCGCGCGATGGCACGGCTGCGGCTGTCGCGCGGCCCAAAACGGCCCTTCTCAGGGCCATCAAAGGACGTCGGGAAGGCGTTGATTGTCGTGCATGCGCCGGTGTGGTTGGTTGGTTGGTTGTGTGTGACCCTTGTGGGTACTGTTTGCGTGCCGTGGTGGTTGGATTGTGGTGCCGGTGGCGGTAGGCGGCGGCGCGCGGTAGCGGAGCGGTTGTGGCCGTTTGTTGGTCTTTTTATTTTATTTTATTTGTTTTTGTTGTTGTTGTAGTTGTTTTTTTTTTTTTTTTTGCGGCGGCCGACGTTTGGTTGCTCATGTATGTTTCTGGAGACTCTTGTTTGTTTGTGTGTTTGCTTGCTTTGCGGATGTCGTGTCTTTTGTGTGTGTGTTGTGTCTCTCTCTGTCTCAAAGCGGCGGGGGGACGTGAGACGTGGAAGTGGCCGGCGGGAATTGGGAAGGCGCGGTGGCGTTGACGTTGTAGTGTAGCGTAGCGTGCGCGCGCCTCGGAGACGGCGGCGGCCAGCCACCCGTGGTGTGTGGTGACGTCGTCCGGCTGTTGTGTGTGTGTGTGTGTGTGTGTGTGTGTGTGTGTGTGTATTGTGAGGGATGGGAGTGACGTCGATTGTTGGCGAGAGCGGCTGTGGACGGGAGGGGAATTGGTTGTTGTTGTTTTGCGGGGCGGCAAGACCGACAAAAGTTTTGCTCGCGACGGAGAGATGTTAGTGGCCCTGAAAAGGGCCGTTTTTGTTGGGCGGGCGCGCGTGCGCGTGCGCGGCGCGGTTTCTAGGCGCGCTCGCCGCGGATGCGGCGCGCGAGCTGGATGTCCTTGGGCATGATGGTGACGCGCTTGGCGTGGATTGCGCACAGGTTGGTGTCTTCGAAGAGGCCGACGAGGTAGGCCTCGCTGGCCTCCTGCAGGGCCATGACTGCGGAGCTCTGGAAGCGCAGGTCGGTCTTGAAGTCCTGGGCGATCTCGCGCACTAGGCGCTGGAACGGCAGCTTGCGGATGAGCAGCTCTGTGCTCTTCTGGTAGCGCCTGATTTCCCGCAGGGCGACGGTGCCCGGCCTGTAGCGGTGGGGCTTCTTGACGCCGCCGGTGGCGGGCGCGCTCTTCCTCGCCGCCTTGGTGGCGAGCTGTTTGCGCGGCGCCTTTCCGCCGGTGGACTTGCGGGCCGTTTGCTTTGTGCGGGCCATAGCGGTTAGCGGCGTGGAGGTGCGTGCGGTACACGAAGCGTCCGGTGCTGCCTTGACAACGGGCCCGCGCGGCCCCGCGCCGCGCTTATATGCCCTCGGTGCGTGTGGTGGGGGGAGGGCGGGCCAGAGTCTATATAGGGGGGCGGCGGCAGAGAGCTCGCACCGCACCGTAGTCGTCGCTCCGGCAGCGCGCAGAGATGTCGTGGGCACGCCCGGAGTTCCGAGGATCGCTGAGTAGAGCTATGGGTGTGGCGGATCGCCGTTCGGCCGAGCCCGCTCGGTCGACGGCCTCATCCGGCCCCCCACATACGACGACTGGAGAAGTTGGTGTGGCAGACCGCCGTCCGGAGGAGCGTGCTCCCCCGGCGGCCCCGTCTGACCCGCCGCCTAGGATGACCCGGCCACCGTCCACGGACTACCACATGGACGACGAATCTGGTGAAGATGACATCGTAGTGCACGGAGCACTACCGGCCGACAAGAGGAAGCAAAGGGTGAAGGCCAGCGCGCAGCAACGCCCAGCGGGCGAACGGCGCAAAAGGCCCTACACCACCGCAGAAACCGGCGCCAAAAAGACGCCAAAGAAGAAGAAGCAGCTTGCTGTTTCTACAAACGGGGGCAGACGGCGGGCCCTACCTGATGACAGCGATGCGGGGT